>NC_056740.1:341945670-342208170 GCF_019279795.1 Protopterus annectens
GGGAAGAGAGCATTGGTCGTCTGGCTATTAACTAAATTGGAGAAACCATGCTGTCAGCTTGAGGTTTGAGATATTCAGATGAATCATACCTGTTGGTTGTAACAGAAGGACTGCAATTGAGATCCAGAATCTAAGGCTGGCAAAATAGTTGAGGCGACAGAAAGGAGAACCATATCTGTTGAGGCCAGTAAGGTGAAATGAGAATGACTTTGCTCTTCAACCTGTCAGCTTTCTGCAGAAATTTTGGAATTAGGGGGAATTGGGGGGGTAAGCATAAAGTAGACTGGGGGGACAATCATGAAGTAGAGCATCCCTCATTGATTATCCCAGAGGGGAGATTAGGGCAAAGTAGCTGCTGCATTTGTTGTTTAGTGGAGAAGCAAAAATATCACAGCAAGCTGGCCCCCACTGATAGAAAATAATTTCTGCCACTTTCATGCTGAGGGACCACTCGAGCTGTAGGAAAATGGACCTGCTTAATTTGTCTGCTATCATACTGGACTTCCCTGGGATGTGCATTGCTATGAGAAATCAATTGGATGAAATCACAATTGCCACACTCTGAGTGCTTCTCAACACAAGGGCTAAGATCTGGTTCCTCCTTGTTTGCTGACGTACCAAACTACTGACATATTGGCTGCTTGAATCGCAATTGTCCCTAAAGGGAGAGCATCCTGGAAGGCCTGCAATGTTAACAGCACTGCTCTCATCTCCAGAACATTGATATGTAAATTGGCCTCTTTGGGGGACCAAGTGCCTTGTATTGTTTTCCCCAGGAAGTTTCCCCTCAATCTGGGAAACGTCTGTAGTCACTCTACCTTTGGTTGAGGGAGCATGAAAGGACAACCTTGTAGAATCTGATCTGACTGAATCCACCACCAGAGATATCTCTTGCACGCCTCAGTGATTTTTACTTGTGCTGACATGTGCTGGGAAAGAATCGATCACTGTGTTACTAGCATCCATTGAAGAATTTTCATATGAAGACTTGTTAGAGAAACTAAGATTATGGCAGCTGACGTTGACTCCAAGGCTTGAAGGATCAACCTGGCTGAAATCTTCATAATGTGAATTATTCTCATGACCTGGAATTTGATAGTCTGAACTCTTGAGAGAGGCTGTCACTGATATTTTAATGAAGACTGCTCCTATGAATTCCAAAGTTTGTGTTGGTTGCAACTGAGACTTTTCGGAATTTATGGTTATCCTCTTACAGAACAAATCTGAAGTACTTGATCTACTGCTCTTGTTAGTGGATGCCTGGTCAGGGTGGTAATGGGCTAGTCACCTAGATATGGAAACACTCAGAATCCTTGCAATCTGAAGTGAGTTGCTACCAATGCCATGCATTTGGTGAACATCCTGGGTGTTGTGGTGAAGCCAAAGGGCAGTGCTCTGAACTGATATTGACTGGCTCCCAGGCAGAAGCGCAAATACCTTCTGGATTGTCTGTTCATTTTTATGTGATAGTACGAATGCTGAAGGTCTCTTGAGCACATCCAGTTGTCCGTGCCCAGGAAGCATATAATGGACTGAACTGTGACCATCTGAAACTTTGTATGTTTGTTCAAAATGCTGAGATCCAAACTTGGTCTCCAGTCCCCTGTTTTCTTTGGCACTAAAAAGAATCTTGAGTAAGTTCTGGATTATATCTGATCTGGTGGGACCTCTTGGATGACTCTTTTATCTAGCAGCTTTTTTTATTTCTAGTGCTGCTGCTTTCCTCTGACTGGATGGAACATTGGGAATTTTGCATATATTTGGGAGTGGAAGGGAAAAGGGAATTATATAGTCTCTGGAAATAATCCTCTGCACCCAAGTATCTCTTGTTATATCTAGCCAGGCTCTCTGGTGCAGGGATAGTCAACCCCAGATTGCCTCTAAAGAGGACCCTTGGTTTTGTGGCCCTCCTCTGCCATGTAGTCGTCATCATCCATTAGAGTTCCCCCCTCTACCCCTAGGGGATCTATCTCTACTTGTGTCCTGGAAAAGATACTGGGACTTTCTGAACCACATCTTCCAACCACCTTGTTGATTCCTAGAAAAAGGATCTTTAAGAGGTCGCAAAACATATGCCCACTGCAGAGAGGTTATTTCCATTCTTTTCACACCTGGATAATGTGTCCTTCACTTTTGGGCCAAACAAGCAGCTGATATCAAAGGGAGCACTGATGAATGAGGACTTGATAGACTCCACAGAATCACATAAGCACATGCAGGCATGTCACCTAATGGCTATGTCTGAACCCACTGACCTTGAGGCTCCTTCTGCTGCATGTGAGATAAGCCTCATGAATTAATTAGAATTGGATTGGGGGGTAACCATTTGAGAGGTTACAGATGATTAAGCCTCAGCAGTAATAGTCCAGGAATGGGATTTTGATAGTTCCTTGACCAAGACCCTTTGTAGTCTAGTAAAATGTGCCAAATAGTTCAGTGACCTAAGGGCAAAGGTCGCTGATGTATACACCTTCTTCATAAACATGTCCACTGCCCTAGACTCCCTGTAAAGGGGATGAACAGAGGAACTTTGTTCAGCAAGTTCCTTCTTGCTGGCCACCGTCATGATCATGGCATCTACGGGCACCCCGTTACTCCAGAATTCCTTCTCGATAGGTGGTGCCACAATCAAATCTGTCCCCTTAGGGACTGGCTCAACTGAGTCAGGCTCCTTCCACGCCCACTGAGAGACCAAATCAATGAGCTCATTGGGGGGGGGGGGTGGAGTAACCCAGGAGGAAGATGGGCCAAATCCAAAGGCTTCCAGAAATACTGATTCCTCTTTTGAAGGGTTTCTGGAGGACAAACCACCTCTCTGCTTAAGGATCTCAAGGATGTCTCCAAATGAGATATCTTCTGGAGGTGATTGTGGGAACCCTTCTCCTTCATCAAAATCACTATCCTCAGTGATTAACTTCTGCAGACAGTCCAAGTGCCTCCTCTTGTACTTTCTCTTCTTATGGACTGCCTGGGTGGGATGTTCTGGTAAAATGTCAGAAGAGATCTTAAAACCCTGCTGGATGGTCTGGGCATCTTGAGGTGGCTGTTCCTGTGACACAGAATGAGGTGGTTCCAAGTGCAGAAACATTTGGGAACTAGATTGGAGATCCAAGGAATAGTATCCATCCATCCTGCCGGAGCACAGAATACTCTCTAATTGTACGGATTATTTGACTGGAGGGAAGTTTTATCATTTTATTAAATGTGTTAATTGGTGTGTGTATTTAAGAATGTGTTTTAAACTTGTTTAATGACTCTTTAAAGGCCAGTGGGTCAAGGCACTAGAGAGCTTTCTTTGTTTTAATAAATTATTGTATCTATGGGCTTTGTGGTTATTTTATCCTAATTTTGGTGGTTGTCATAATCCCTTCACTACCTCAAAGGCAGACTGCTCTAGAGAGGAGGAAGTCATCGGCCCTGAGAAGGCAGACTTCTGGAACACTACCTCCCTCCGTCCTGAAAGCAATCTCCTCGAAGAAGAAGTCAGAGCCAAGCAGTCCAATGCCAAAGCTCCAAGAGGCAGAGATGGCTCCAAAAACCTCAGAGATTACTCCAATGCCCTGGAGCCGACAAGGAAGCGTTGGCTCCAAGAGTCATCCAGATTCGAAGATGTCAGAGCAGGTGCACTCAGAGAAAGCTTTGGATCTGAAAATAAGGTTATCTTCGGATCTGAGCCAGATGGACCCAGAAGGTTCAGATCCAGGGACTCTGAAGAAACAGGAGGGATCAGAGAAGGAACAAGTAGTGGTTGTGTGATAGATGGAAGGGCTTCCTGACCCAAGAAAGTAGGAGATGGTAAAACACAAATCTTTATCTGCACTGAGAGACACTTCCTTGTTATTCTGTCCACATCTTCTTCAGTCAAACTCCTGTTAAAATGAGAAGAGGCAAGGGATAGTGACTTAGATTGACGCCTTTTACAAAAAAGGTGAGGGAACCCTGGAAGGCACTTGGTCATATATAGGAGAATACCTAGTCCTAGGAAGGCTTATCAGATCTGAAGCAGTCAGATCCTTATATTTTTTCATTGGATTTGAGACTTCTGGATCCATTGATTTCTTTTTAAGATTTGAGGGAGAGTGGCCATGAACTGGTTTTGGACCCATTCTTGGTCTTTCCTTGGCAGCTCCAAAGATGGAGTTGAGGAAGAAGAGGGCTTAGGAGACTTAGACAATGACTTCTTAGATTTTATTTGGGGAGATTCAGCCCCAGAAATAGCTTTGCCAAAGGAAGATGGAAACAGTCCTTTAAGAATCAATTTATTCTTTCTATTGGCAACTGCCCTGGGATTGAAGTTTTTGCATATTTTACAATCCTCCTGGAGATGTTGAGGGTTCAAACAGTAAACACAGAGAGAATGAGCATCCGAAAGGGGCAATTTTTGCCCACATTTTGACACTTCTTGAAACCGGATAGTCCTTATTCAGACATACTGACATAATGGTGAGTAAAAGGAGAGAGTGAAGAAGACCTTTTTTTCTTTAAACAATAGAAAAGGAAATACCAACAATGGTAATAAAGACTATACTATCATCTAGACATAGAAATAAATAGGGAACAAGTTACCAATGATGGTAAACAAGAATTACAGAAAATGTAATAAGGGTAAGGGAGAAATACACTAATAAGATTTATATGAAAATGGGAAAAAATTAAAGGATAATACAAAAAACACACTTATCTGAAGAATAACTTGAGAGCTAAGGCTGACCACCTCTTTTCGCAAAAAGCTGCAAACAGGATCTGAGGTATGTTAGAGGTTGGTGCATTATGGGTATGGGAAAAGCTTGAGAGCTTTTTGGTTACCACGGGCTTTAGTAACAGTCGAGTCACATCCAAGGATCAAATCCAAACCCATCAGTTGAGGATAGAATGAAAACTGACAACATCAGATATGATGATTTTTGCAGAGCTATCAGCAGCAAAACTGACCACAGGCACAGAAACAAAATGGCACAGCAGAATTTCATGCTTCCACAAACCTGGATGGCCAGCTGCATGAGTAATATATGAATCAGGGATTAAAGTCTTAAAAAAATGTTGCTTCTGATGATGACAAGCAAATCAGTGAGTATATTTAGGAGCAATTTATACATTGTGACTGTGGATATAAAAATAGTTATTACAGTGTGACTGTGGATATAAAATTAGTTATTTAGAATATTTAAAATTAGTACAACTGCTTTTTGTTCTAAAGCATTAAATTTTACATATATAGATATCTATCTATATATATTTAGAAATTATGTACTTGCCATAACTTGGCATCTCTGTTGTCCATTTTCATTCTTCCTCACTACTGGGTTATGGATCTGACTCGGCCGCACTTTTTTCAGACTTGGAGCCTAGTCTTGAGCTCCTCACTCTACCCACAATGCCCTACACGCTCTGTAGCTTCCTCAGATTGAGTTTGCTGCCTTATGCCTACTGGATAAAGATTCAGTATATACAGAAAGAAACCAGAAGCTTTAACTAAGAATGTAAAGGTTCCTATAAAACCAATTGGTCCTTTAGGAGCCAATAGGTTGGGAGAAGGCTGGGAAGGAAGGTAAGGAAGAATAAAAATGAACAACACAGATGTCAAGTTATGGTAAGTACATAACCTCTAAATCTGATGTTGTCCTTTTCATTCTTCCTCACTACTGGGTCAGCGTGCCCACATACGCTACTCTCGGGTGGCCTCAAGGAAGGATATGCCAGAGTACTGTCAAACCAAAAGAAGCTCTACTTCTAAAAACAAAAGGTACGAGTCTTTGACCAAATGGCTACAGCATAAATATCATCAATCGATGCTCTGGAGGAGAAAACACATGACATAGCTATATATTTAGTAGAATAGGTGTTAGGAGGGCGAGGCAACTTCTATCCATGCTTTGAATAAATTAGTGAAATACAGTCAGTAAATTATTATCCAATGTAACTTTGGAGACTATTTGCCCTATACGGCTTGGTGAGAAGGAAACAAATAGTTGGTTAGACTTTCTACACTGTTTTGTTCTATGAAGGGTAGAACCACAGTTGTCTATGAACATCAAGCAGATGCAGAATATATTTGCCCTTTTTAGAAAAAATTGGAAAGAAGACTGGCAACTATATAAACTGGTTTATATTAGTCTCTGTGGCTACCTTTGGTATAAAAGATGGATTGGTACGGAAAGATACTCTATCTTTATGAAAAATGATGTATGGCAGTTTCAAAGATAAGGCCTGAAGTTTGAAAATTCTTCTTGCTGATGTGACACCTACCAAAAGGATGGTCTTCCAAGAAAGAAATTTCATTTCACAATCATTTGCTGGTTCAAAGGGTTTTGAGCTAGTCCTTGAAGAATAATAGTTCGATCCCACAGCTGAGTAGAATCTTTTATTGAGGGATCTAAGCAGAAAAATCCCTTTCACGAAAGCCTTACACACTTTAGATGTAGCCAGGGAGCCAGAAACATCTCCTGCATGAAAATTGGAAATGGCTGCCAGCTGAAGTTTTATAGTGGAAAAACTAGCCTCTTCCTTGAGGAGAGAAGTAAGAAAGGGAAGGATGTCTGAAACTGGAGCTGAGAAAGAATCTATATTCTCTTTGGAAGCCCAAATGGCAAATCTTTTCTATTTGCTTTGGTACATTTTTTTAGTAGAAGCTTTTTGGGAAGCCAAAACTATGTCTCAAACAGGAGAAGCAAGCCTGGACCTTAGTAGAATTACTAGAAATGGCGATACCAAGCAGAGAGAAGACTTGGATGTTGATTCCCTGATGGAAGAAAAAGGAGGTCCTGTCTGGGCTCTAAAATCCATGGGGGATATTTCAGATGAAACCAGAGATAGGGAAAGCATACTGACAAGGCCAGTATGGGGAAATGAGGATGAATGAACTACTTTCCGCAGAACCTTCGGGATCAACGGTAGTGGAAGATAGGCATAAAGGACCAATCCTTTATTTATTTATTTATTTTACATTTGTTGACCGGGCTAGTCTAACTGGATTTATTTCCATTTTCAGTAGAGGCCCGGGGAGAAAAGCTCCAAATGTTAAAAATCTTAAAATAAACATTACAAATTTTGAGAGCAAATAGATCACAATTGTTGCATAAATAATGAATATTTGCAAAAAAATTACAACACATACAAGTCAACAAGTCGTTTACATTATAGAATTTAGATACAGTAAAGAGAAATTATTATACAGTGAGATAAAAGAGAAATGTAGTACTTCATCAAGGTAAGGTGCAGAATGTAAGTTAAGTTGTGTTTACTAGATTCAGACCTGCTTCTAGGGGGTAAGCAGTAAAGTAGGAGTAAGTGTGGTGAAAAAGATATGGGAGGAGAAATTTGAGGATTAGTCAGGGTTATTGCAAGGGCATAACCAATGTGTTAATAGGTGTCTTTTGAGGTTTTGTTTAAAGAGAGGTAAGGAAGAAAGTTACGTTAGTTCATTAGGTAATAGGTTCCATTTTTTACCCACTGTATTAGAAAACAGGGAGGCTCCAGCTAGGTTGCTAGATTTACTTATGGTGACTAGAAGTTTGTTAGATGAGCGTAATGAATTTAGATTTTTGTAGGGGATTATGAGGTTGGAGAGTATGGGAATGCTGTTAGGTTGGTAGAATATCTTATGGGCAATGGTGAGTTGGGAGAATATTAGGTTGTTTTGTAGTTCAAGCCAGCCTAGGTGCTGCAGATTAAGACAGTGGTGAGTTCAAAAGGGATTGCCTGTGGCAAATCTGGCTATGCTGTTGTAGGAATTAGCTAGTTTGATGAGATTATTTTTCTTTAGGTTTGTGTATATGGGTGAGGCATACAGAAGAGTTGAAATTAGGTGGGTGTGAGCAATCTTAGTTCTAGCTGTTGGAGTTAAGAAAGATTTGATTCTATATAGGGAGCCTATTTTCCTGTTGACTGCCTTTATGGTGTGGTTTATGTGGCTATCAAAATTAAGGTTATTGTCAATAGTTATTCTTAATAGTTTTGTGGTAGGGTCATGGGATATAAGGGTGTTATTGTTGGAACAGACTGAGAAATCTAAGGGGGGAGACTTGTTGGTGGATGTGAAGAGTAGGAGCTTGTTTTTTTTAGCACTGAGAAGGAGGCAGCGTGTTGAGAACCATGTCTCTACTGAGTTAAATATGTTTTGGGTTAGGGAATGTAGTTCTGATATGGAGTTAGATGAGCATATTAGTGTAGAATCATCTGCATATTGTATGCAGGTGGCTTGTGGAATTGCAACATGGAGGTCATTGATAAATAGTGAGAATAGGAGAGGTCCCAAAATAAAGCCCTGGGGGACGCCAAGTGTGACTGGCAGGAAAGAAGATATGTTATTTTCCCAGAGTACTGCCTGCTGTCTGTTGCTGAGGTAGTACTTGAACCACTGAATAGCATGAGAGTCAAAGGAAAGGGATTGAAGAATATTTATAAGAAGGGTATGGTTTACCATATCAAAAGCTTTTGAGAGGTCAATAAAGAGAGCAGATGAGAGTTTGTTTGCATTGCGATTTCTATTGATGGCATCAGTGAAGGATAATAGAGCAGTTGTTTTACTGTGTGATGGCCTAAAGCCATGTTGGCAGTTAGCTATTATGTTGTGTTGTGTCAAGTGGTTTAATAGTTGATGGTGAATACATTTCTCCATAATCTTTGCTAAGGGTGATAGGAGAGCTATTGGCCGGTAGTTAGAGTACTCAGAGTTTCCACCTTTGTGTAAGGGGATAATATGAGAGATTTTCCAGATGTCAGGAATGGTTCCCTCCTTTATGGTTCCATTTATGAGTAGGGATATTGGAAAGGCAATTGCTCTGGCTGCTTTCTGCAGATATTCAGATGGAAGCTGGTCCACAGAAGGAGTACAAGGCTTAAGTTTTTGGATTAAGTTATAGAAAAGGTGGTAGATATGGGTTGCAAATGGAATGTAGGAAGTGACCCAGGTGTGGTGGTAGGAAGATTTGAGTTGTCTGGGGTTAGTTGACTAGCTAGCAATTGTATGGTCTCTGTGAAAAAAGCATTAAAGGCATTGACAGTTTGCTGGGGGATATTTAAATTGGTCCCTAGTGGTGTAGGAGTACGAGAGTGGCCTGGGAGAAGGAGTTTGTTAATGCTTGACCAGAACTTCTGAGGATTATTATGGTGAGTGTCCTGTAGTTTACAGTAATAGTTCTTTTTGTCTGTAAGTATTGCCTTTTTTGTACTATTTCTTAACTGCCTAAAGGTTTGTTGCTCAGAGATATCTTTAGTGGCTCACCACTTAGCCCCAAGACTTGTTCCTGAGCAGGATTTTTTGTTTGGTTTCTTTAGTTAGCCAGGGGTCTGGTTTGGACTTCATTCTGATAGATCGTTTGGGTGCATGCGTATCTAAGATAGCTAAGAATTTAGAGTTAAAATATTTAATGGCTTCTTCAAGTGGGAAAGTTTTTAGGGGGTTCCAGTCACAGGCTTTAAGTTCACTTTGGAACAATGCTGGGTTAAAGTGTTTATTTGTGTGCAAAATCATACAGGTGGGGGGTTAGAGATATCATTTTTCTGCCTAGTAATATAGGTCAAAGTATGATCACTAATGTCGTCAGGGAGAGTTCCTACCTTATAAGCTTGCTGCTGTCTATTTATGAGTATCCAGTCTAATGTGCTTTCTTTTTTGTTTGATTTGTTGATTGTGGTTGTGGAGGTGATTGTTTGAGTAAAGCCGTGAAGGTTGATGAGGGAGGTGGGAGTATCAGCAATGATTCCTTTCCAGTCAGTGTTAAAATCACCTAATATTATTGTCTCTTGTGGGTAAGTTGAGGACACCCAGCTTAGTATATCTTCTATTGTATTGATATTATTGCCAGGAGGCAGGTAAATACAAATGATATATAATGATTTGCTAGGGTTGATATGAAGTCTAGAGATTAGTACTTCTGCATTACTGTTATGAGGTTGGTTGTATGGTAAGGGGGAGATGTGCAGTCCATCTTTAAATAGGATTGCTACTCCCCCGCCCTTACGTTTTAATCGGTCTTGTCTCAACATGTTGTAACCTTGGGGAACTATTTCATTATCTTTAGCACCTGGTTTTAACCAGGTTTCTGTTAGGCAGAAGATGTCAGATGAATGGGTATCTAGAGGGTCCTGGAGGTGGGCTGCTTTGTTGTTAATGGTGCAGATATTAAGGTGCCCTATCAGAAAAGAGTTAGGTAGTTTAGGCTGAACTAGAGCATCCCTCGGGGACTCCCCCAGAGGGGAGATAAGAGCAAAGTACTTGCTATACTTGTTGTTTTGGGGAGAAGCAAAAAGTTCACAGCAAGGCTGGCCCCAATGGCAAAAAATCTGATTCCCCACTGACTGATTGAGGGACCACTCATGAGAGGTCAGAATGGACTTGCTGAATTTGTCTGCTAGAACACTGGTTTTCCCTGGTATATGTGCTGCAACTAGAAAGCGGTCAGAAGACATCACCCATTCCAAGACCCTCATGGCCTCTCTGCATAACAGGTAAGAACAAATTCCTCCTTGTTTGTTGATATACCAGACAAGTGACATGGTGTGTACTGCAATTGTCTCAAAGGGGGGGCTGTTGTAAAAGGCTTGCAACATTAGAAGAACTGTTCTCGTGTCTAGGACATTGATATGCAATCTGGTCTCCATCTTTCCCTTGACATGCCCCCTCACCCAAGTTGGGAAGCATCTGTGGTAACTGTGGCTGTGAGGGGAGGAAGAAGGAATGGCCTGTCCAGGAACAGGTCACCTGAATGAATCCACCACTGAAGATGTCATCTGCAAATTGGAGTTAACTTGATAGGAACAGATAATTGTGGGTAAAGAATAGACCACTGAACAGCCAGGGTCCAATGGAAGACTCACATAAAGAATCTTGCTAAGGGTACTAAGATGATGGCAGTTGACACAGAGCCCACAGCTTGAAGAATGAGTCTTGCTCACTGAGACGGTAAAGAAATTATGTCCCTTACCTGGATTCTCAAGGATGTTGTGCGATGAGGAGACAAAGAAACTATCTGGTGCACTGTATCTAGAAAGTTACTGATGAATTCCAACCTCTGAATGGGGACAGGTTGACTTTGATAATATTTATAGTAAGGCCAAGGGAGCTGAAGATCTGGAACAAATAGTTCCTGGCCTGAAGTACTTGATGTCGGGTTGGGGCAGTTAGAAGCCAGTCATCCAAATATGGAAACACCTGGACCCTTTCAGTCTCAGGTGAGCTGCCACAACTGCCATGCATTTAGTAAACACCCTGGGGGTTGTGGTGTGTCCAAAGGGCAGAGCTCTGAATTGGTAATGACTAGCTCCCAGCCTGAAGTGCAAATGACATCTGGAGAGTCTGTCTATTTTGATGTGATAGTACGCATTCTGAAGGTCTATTCAGCACATCCAATCATTCTTCCACAACATTAGAATGGACTGAACCGTAACCATCTGGAACTTTGATTTCATTACATATTTATTTAGATTGCTCAGATCTAGAATGGCTTTCAGGTCCCACATTGTCTTTGGCACTAAAAAGAAGTAGGATTAAGTTCCAAATCCTCTTTATTTGGTTGGGACTTCTTGGATGACTGTTTTTTTGCAGCAATTTTTGAATTTCCAGTACTGCATACTCCCTCTGAATGGGTGGTATATCAGGGAGTTTCTTTTGTTCCACTGAAGGTGGAAGGGAAAAGGGAATGTAATAACCTCTGGATACTATGCTTAACACCCAGGAATTTGTTGTCAGATTGGTCCAGCCATCTAGGTGCAGGGAACAATGACTACTGACTGCCTCCAAAGACGGACAGCTGGGCAGCGCTTCAGGATCACTGACAGGGCTTATCAGAGAAAAGGTTCTATGAAGCACTGATTCTGCGGACCCCCTTTGCCTCTGGGACACCATATACTATTGAAACTTCCTCCTTTGCCTCTGAAGGAAGAATCCCTGCATTGATCCTGAAAAGCTCCTTGAGACTTTCAAAACCAAATCTTATCACCTTGCTGATTTCTGGAAAAGGTGCGCTGAGGGGTAGAAAACTTGATCCCGATGGCAGACAGGGTCTTTCCTTCCTTCCTGCTCACTGTGGTTAAGAGTCTCTTTGATGTATGACCCAAACTAAGAGGAGCCATCAAAAGGGGCATTGACAAAGGACACCTTGATAGGTTCTACAAAGTCACAAAGCCTCATCCAGGCATGTCTTCTGACTGCAATACCTAAGGCAACTGTCCTTGAGGTACCCTTCACTGAATGAGCGATGAACTCATGGAAGAGTCAGTCATGGAGGAAAGAGTAGCCAACTAGGGAGATACTTTCTTGAAGTCCTTATCCGACATGGTCTCTGCCACAGAACTGGATAGCTCCTTGGCCAAATCTCTCTGCAAACGAGTGAAATGTGCTAAGTAATTTAATGATCTGAGTGCAAACATAGTTGAGGCATAAATGTGCTTACCAAACCATTCCATTGCTTAAGGCTCCCTCTTCAGCAGCTGGACAGAGGAGCTCTATTCAGCAAGATCCTTCTTGGTGGCTGCTGCAACAGCAATGGCATCAACAGGGGCATCTTTGAACCAATAAAGTCTGTCTTTGGGTAGAACAAGAAATTTGTCCATGCATTTGGGGACTGGCTCAATATTGTCCGGCTCCTTCCAAGCTTGGTGGGAAACTAGGTCAATGAGTTTATCTGCTGGGGGGGTCACCCAAGACATAGACGGTCCTGCCCCAAAGGCCTCCAAGAACACAGACTCTTCAGAAGGAGGAGGTTGGGCTGACCAGCCACCTTTCTGCCTAAGAATTTCCAAGATGTCTCCAAAGAAGATATCCTCGGGTAGTGATTGTGGGGATCCTTCTCCCTCATCAAAGTCTGTGCCTTCTGTCAGTCACTCCATTGGGGAGTCAATATGCCTCCTTTAGCAAGTTTTCTTCCAAGAAACCTCCTCTGTGGGGTGTTCAGGGAAGGTATCAGAAGAAATATAAATATTAAATTTTCTTTTCTTTTTTTTAAACAACTCACTATAGAGAACGGAAGGCAGAAGTGCCAACCAGTCAGATAGAAGAAGCAGGAAGGAAGGGTAAAGCAACAAACTAGTCTAACACTTGTAAGAATCTGTAGGAAGGGGAGGAGAAGACTATGAGCAAAACAGAACTAGAAATAAAATGAGAATAAAAATTATGAAGAAAAGGCCTGACTTATCGTCACCCAAGGAAAAACTAACGAGACCAGGAATCCGTGTCATACCAGAGAGAAGTCACTACTAGACAAAGGCACAGTATTCTAAATTTATTCTATACACCTTAGTACCACTACATGGGGTGGCGAAAGCCACATCTCTAGGGCTAGGCTTGCAAATGCCCCAGGGCAGATAGCCTAGTACTAAACTATGAAACTATGAAACTATGAAGATCTGAGGAAGCTACAGAGAGTGTAGGGCATTGTAGGTAGAGGCAGGAGCTTCAGACTGGGATCCAAGTCTGAAAAAAATGTGGCTGAGTCACATCCCAGGGTTGGATCCATAACCCATTAGTGAAGAAGAATGAAAAGGACATCATCAGACATATATATATATATATATATATATATATATATATATATATATATATATATATATATATATATATTTGTATTGTTTTATGAATATCCATAATTTATATAAGGTAGTACAGTGGCTATTTATTAATGTGTGTATTTCTTACTTGATACAAAGTGCACATATTAAATGAATTATGCAAGCAAACAATTTATTTAAAGCAATACAGAGTAAATTTTTCACATAAGAGGCTACTTAGTTATCATATGTGAAAATGATTTATACAGAGTAGATTATGCATGCAAATAATCTACTTAAAAGCATATAAAGCAGATTTTCTATGATAACATATTGTCTAGTGAACATATAAGAAACAAATTATGTAGTGATATCTGACATAAAAAACAGTCAAGTGAAACCAGTCTGTACATTCTGTACAGCACTGAAGTCTGGTTATGCACTTGATATCTGGAAGCAGGCTACTGTAGTCAAAATTCACAAGGTTGTCCCTTCCACAGAGTCCAGTAACTACAGTCCAGTCAGCCTCAACAGCATAGTGTACAAGCTGACACATAAAATCATCATCGATTATATTCAAGAACAGGCAGATAGCCTAAATACTCCACAGTCCTACTCAGTGCAGTTTTATCCAAAGTAAATATTGTATGCTTAACCTCATGAATTAGGATTCATGTCGACAGAATGACATCCCTTTAGTCAAACACAAATTGACTGAATATATTAAGCTAATGTTTTTGCATGCAGAGACACCCCCAGACTTGCATATACTTACCCTGAGGTCACACAAATGTGGAGAAAAGGGTATTCTCTACTACTGGAAAAGAGCTTTCCACTAAACATTTTCCTACAATTTGTGTTGGACTGAATTGCCTTCAACACACTGACACATACTCTTAAATTTTTAAGTGTGTGTGGATGCTACCCTGAAAAAAAAGCTTATCTGTCCATGCAGCCTACCTCAATTTAGGTAAAGCATTTGACTCTACACCCAAAAATGGAACAGATAGATAAACTCATGGATCTAAAAGTAAATGAAGCTATAATAGGTTCATAGGTTCATATGTAAGTACTAGCCTAGCTGCCCTTATAGGCCTTTTTAAGCCTAGCCAATTTCTTTTTTTTTTTGTGCTCAAAATAACCTATCCCATTTGGTTACAGCTTGGCATTACCCATCCCATGGTCAATAACTATATATTACCCCTAAAGAGAATAACAATTTGAGGAGACCCATGCATGGGATAAAGCATTTAGGAGCAATTAGGATAATAACCTGGGTCTACAGCTGGTTACATGGTCATACATAAAACAGGACTCATATGTTCACCATTCCCTATCACAAGTGGAGTCCCTGTCAGATCTTTCCTGCAGTTACTCCTTCTTGGCATCTTTTTCTCAGATGTCAAAACTGACTCCAATGTCTAACTTACCAAATATGCAGATGTCTGCAAGCTTGTGAACATTGCCCTTAAACCCTCCTTCACTATCTCCTTTTAAATGGCACTTAACATTACACATGAATAGTAGAGTAGAAATGATCTTGCTTTCAATGTCCAAAATTGCAGCATTCTGGTAGCTGACACCTGCCCCCACTAGCTCTACCTACAACTAATTGGCAACAACTAAAAGTTGATAAAGTAATAAAATACCTTGTAATCCTTGTAGACAATGACCTTTTATTTGATCAACATATTAATGATACAATCCGCAAAACATATGGAGTTGCCCACATGACTCTTCATGAGGTCGACAATCATGCCACAAACTTTCTGTTTGTATACAGCTCTTATCAGAGCAATTAGAGAATACTGTACCCTGCTCTGTAACCTATTCAAGCACCATGTTGTGTAACTGGAGAAAGTAGAAAGATTCCTCACAAACAGAATCAAACGGTTTCAAAATGTATCTTACAGTCAAAGACTAAAGCAACTCTCTTTCTCTCTCTTCTTTTGTCACCTTCTTAAAGGAGACCTGTATCTGACTTGCAGAACATTGGAAGATTCATTGCTATTTGAAATCCTTTGCTTAGAATGCCCCTCCCCATGTTTTGAACAAAACAGGACACTCAATCACAATAAAACTTAATACAAACAATACTATGAAACATGAATAGTTCATATCTCAAAACCTACCACACCTACGGAATAAAATCCTCCCATTCAATTAAACCATCAATCCCTACTTTTAAAAAGGAACCCGATAACTACAAAGGCACCAATAAGTTCCAACATGGGATCCAGGGCATCAAGCTCCTTAATGCCTGATAGGTCTTGAGCTTTTTTCACTAAATCTGTAAACCTAAAAGCCTACATGAAAATATATAAGACCAGCCAGAAGCTAAAGGTCTACTAAAGCAGAAGTTAAACCAAACAAAATAATAGCAGTGTAGAACACCAGGCTAATGTTAAAATAATAAAACTTTTATTCCACACAACAAGTCAGCGCTTTCGGGAAACAATCCCTTCATCAGACAAATCCACATCAGTTCTAACCACATTAAATACATAGGACTAACCAATCAAATTCTAAAAACAATTAATTACTTAAAAATAAGGTCTATGCCTATTTAACATGGGCTTTAAAGGTACTATGCCATTTAAACCAGGGGATCTATCTGTTCCTAGTTCTATGATCCATTTTACCTCATACAATTCTGTAAGATTTTTAATGTCCCCCCCTTGAATTAATTTTAATAATCTGCATAACCTGAAAGGAAAACCAATGTCCCTAATTTCCCTTAATATGTTGAAACAAGGCATTGCATTCCTTTTTTAACCTAATATCTGAAAGATGTTTGAAAATCCTGTTCTTAAATTTACAGTTAGTCTTCCCCACATAAAACGATATGCAACACTGACATCTAGCCAAATATACTATGTTCTCTATATTACAATTAGCTGTATGACTTGGGGGTATACACTCTATGTTTAACAGGATGAACAAAAGTTTGTTCTTTACTTATAACCTTACAAGCCTTACACTTCAGGCAAGGGAATGTTACTTTCTTATTACTAAAAAGTATTGATCTACCATTTTGTCTAAAGGGATCTCTATCACAGAGCATTTGCTTTAAATTTTGTTTCCTCTTGTATGTAAACCTGGGTTCATCACCCACTATATCTTTCAACACATTGTCTGTTTTTAAAATCTTCCAGTTCCTCCTAATTACTTCATTAACTTGCTTATTATTACTGCCATATGTTTAGGCATACATTCACTTTACTTCTAACCTTATTGTTTTGCTGCCCCTTATTTAATTTCTTAATTCTTCCTTCTTAGTTACTCATCCCCTGCTTAGAAAACCAAGGTGACCCCACCTCTTTTCTTTGTTGAACTACATTAAATATACCTTGTTCTATCTCCCTTTCCTTATAACCTCTTATTTTTAATCTAGCAGAAAAGTCATTCATTTCAGTTTGAAATTCTATTTCTTCAGTATGTAATCTAGAGAGCCTAAGTATCTGTCCCTTAATAATGTTATGGGTAATATGGTCTAGATGCATATTATCCTTAGTTAACGTAACATTCTTCCAACATTCTTTTCAGAATACTTTGGTCTTAAAACCATCTGCTGTACACCCTAAACCCACATCCAAAAAGTCTATATAAGATCTTGAAGAATTCAGGGTGAATCTAAGGAAGTCCGTGGTGGATTCTAGATACCTTTGAAATTCACATAGGGAATCTTCTGTACCCTTCCATAATATAAAAACATCATCCACAAAACGACCATAGAAAATAACAGACTGCCCCTTATTTAATTTCTTAATTCTTCCTTCTTAGTTACTCATCCCCTGCTTAGAAAACCAAGGTGACCCCACCTCTTTTCTTTGTTGAACTACATTAAATATACCTTGTTCTATCTCCCTTTCCTTATAACCTCTTATTTTTAATCTAGCAGAAAAGTCATTCATTTCAGTTTGAAATTCTATTTCTTCAGTATGTAATCTAGAGAGCCTAAGTATCTGTCCCTTAATAATGTTATGGGTAATATGGCCTAGATGCATACTATCCTTAGTTAACGTAACATTCTTCCAACATTCTTTTCAGAATACTTTGGTCTTAAAACCATCTGCTGTACACCTTAAACCCACATCCAAAAAGTCTATATAAGATCTTGAAGAATTCAGGGTGAATCTAAGGAAGTCCGTGGTGGATTCTAGATACCTTTGAAATTCACATAGGGAATCTTCTGTACCCTTCCATAATATAAAAACATCATCCACAAAACGACTATAGAAAATAACAGACTGCCTCCATAAATGTTCACCCTTAAAAAGGACATCATCCTCCCATTGGGCCAATACTAAATTGGCATAAGAATTTGCACAAGGGGTGCCCATGGCTATCCCCTGCTTCTGCCAAACATGAAAACGTTATTTTCCAGAACCAATTCCAATAAGCAAATAATCTGAAAAATAACTTCACTACTAAAATAATTGTTTGTTCCTAAAAACTTCTTTACTGCTCGTACCCCAGTCATTGCGTATCACAGTAAACAGGTTTTTTACATCCATGGTGACTATCAATACCTGTTCTGTGATTTGTAATGTCTCAGAAAATTTAAACAACTTTGTTAAAAAAATCTCCTGTGTCCTTGAGTATTCTTTGTACTCGGGGAATAACCTCCTTAAATTTAGATTCAATCCAAATAGAACAAAATTCTGTAGCCCAACCCCTTCCCGAAACTATTGGTCAAAGGGGGGGGGGGTCCCTCAAGTCCTTATGTATCTTTGGCAAGGTTTTAAAAACAGGAATAACTGGATTTGCAACATGAACAAAATCAAAAACTTCAATATCTATGATATCATTATTTTTAAAATCATGCAATGTATTTGAGACACGTCACAATATTCTTCACAACAGAATTACTAATTTCAAAATATCTCATTACAAGATAACAAATTAACAATTTTGTCCACATAATAGCTCTTGTCCATAACAACGATGGCTCCCCCCTTGTCAGCCGGTCTTATTACCAGGGAGTCATCCGCCTTCAGTCTCTGTAGAGCCATTCTTTCATCTACAGTCAAATTATAGAAACCTTTCCCTTTGTGAAAAGTACCCTCTTGTAAATCATTCTCACAAGTCTTTATAAAAGTTTCTATAGCTGGACATAAAACCGGTACAACGATACTATGTTTCTTCAATTTTCTAGGATTGTTTTCTAAATCATTAACAGTGCCAAACAATCTTTTTAACTGTAGATTCCTTGCAAAACGTTTCAATTCCAGTATTAAATCTGTATAACAAACGTTAGACGCAGGTACATAATTCAGACCTTTACTCAATACATGGACCTGACAATCCGATAAACAGACATGAGATAAATTAAACACAACATTAACAGTACCTGCTGTCACAGAGAGATCTTCCGTCTCTTCTTCTCCCAGCTGTCCAAACATTGCCATGGTTGAGCCATCAACAAATCTCCATTTTTCTCCCTTTTCTTCCTCACCGGTACTGATATTGACTGGAAAACCAGCTGTGAGTAAAGGGATTTGGGCCTCGCTCCCAAATCATGAACAACAGTAGCCATTGCTATTTCCGTTTCTCCAATGTCTATACCTCGACTTGTGGAGGCTCCTGAATCCACCAACGACAAAGAACTCTGATTGACATCACCTAAAAAAGAACCACTGGTCTTTTCTAAGACTCCAATGGCTGAACCATCCAATAGCAAACAAGGAGGTAGGGCCACATTAACTTCACCCAGAGTAGAGCTACTGGTCTTCTCAACGACTCTCACAGCTAAGCCATCCAATGATGAAATCAGAGGTGGGGCCATCCACCTTGAGGCCAAATTATTCACCGATTGGTCAGAGATAACTTCCCTGTCCATCGAATCCTCTAATCTCGCATAATGCTGTCGTCTCAGGGCCGCATCATTATTTCCATTCATGGCTATTCCCCTTGGCCACACAAAAATATTTCTATTGGTAAAGTCATTAAAGTCTCTATTTAATTTTTTTTACTTTAATTTGTTGCAACTTGGAATCATATGCACTAATAGCACAATAAAGAGTGTCTAATTTTAATATATACCGCTCACTTGAGAACTGGCATTCTAATTCTCTTTGCCTGCTTTCAATATTTTCAACCAACTTCTGTTCTTCAGATTGAAAATAATCAATCAAGAGACTCATATATTTGTAACTGGTCTCTAAATTTATCTCCTGCCATCTTGCCAGTAAATCCGGATAACTGTCCCCATAGGTTGGCATACATAACACCCGCATGCCTCTAGGTATCACCCAAAAATGTCTACAAGCTTCTAAATGCAGGCGCTGCCATTGCAGCCACTTCAGGCAGTACATATCATTCTCTAAGTCCAAGAACAAACGTTGAAACCGCTCACCATCCTCATTCGAAACACTTGGAGTCTCTTTAGCCCCTTTGTTCAGATCTAACAGTGATAAAGGGTTACCTTCAATGACAGCCACTTTCTTCAACCTTTCTCAAATTGTTTTGGTAACAGGTGTTACAGGATTATAATCCAATTCTACTTGTTCCAAATCAATATTAGCCATGTGTTCCCAGCATTCCACCACAAAATACACGAAAATATATAAGACCAGCCATAACCTAAAGGTCTACTAAAGCAGAAGTTAAACCAAACGAAATAATAGCAGTGTAGACCACCAGGCTAATGTTAAAATAATAAAACTTTAAGTAGGCATAGACCTTATTTTTAAGTAATTAATTGCTTTTAGAATTTGATTGGTTAGTCATATGTATTTAATGTGGTTAGAACTGATGTGGATTTGTCTGATAAAGGGATTGTTTCCCGAAAGCGCTAACCTGTTGTTGTGTGGAATAAAAGTTTTATTATTTTAACATTAGCCTGGTGGTCTACACTGCTATTATTTCATTTGGTTTAACCTAAAAACCTATGGAATAATGCTACCAGTGACAATGGAATCAGATATAGTGTATTCTGAGGAAACAATTTATGAAGCTTGATTGTGGATGCTAAAAAAAATTATATACAGTGACTGTGGCATAAAGACAATTTATCTACAGCAATACTGTCCATTTTGCAAGACAAAGACACTAGTCAGTGGTTATGTAAAGAAAAGAAAAAGGACCAATTTAGGCAGGGTGATTTTGGGTGCAAAATTTATAAAGTGATGGACATTTAGAGGTGTGAGAGATTTTGGTCCTGATTTCATCTGTAGTGCTTTGCATAACTTAATTTAGTATCTTGTACTTTAGAAAAAGGAACAATGATGGACTGTTTGTGGGGTAGCAGCTGTAACAAGAGGGATGTTGTCAATGATGCCAATGAACTGGATTAAGGGAGAGATGAGGAGTAATCAGTCCTTTTTAACAAATGTACTCATTACAGTGTTCAGTAAAGCAGACTACCATTTTGAAAGATTACACTCTTCACTTCCGATTTGATCTGGAGTTCTTTGTATAACTTAATTTCCCATCTTGTGCTTCTAAAAAAGGAAGGCTTATGTCAGTGTGAGGTGGCAGATGTACCCTCAGGAATGATGCTTGTGAGGTCAATAGATTATTTGAAGAGGGAGACTCAGAGAAGGCATTCTATTTGAAATAACATGCATGGTAAAATGGTCAGTAAGGCAGACCTTCATTTTGAAGGATGAGAGACTTCAATCCTAATTTCATTTGCAGTGCTTTGCTAATTTAATTTAATGTCTTGTACAACTGAAAAAAGACTGTGTATAAGGCAGAATCTGTATCCTGGAAATGCTGTCAATATTATCCATGGTTGAAGGGGGACAGTAGGCAAAACCAGTACCCCCAAAAGAATTAACTTGCAACAGCATGTATTTAACTGTCATACACTCCAATCAAAGTTGATTTTTGGACTAAGTGTAACATGACTAAAGTGGCGTATTATAAAATAAGTTTAAGTTTTATTTTGCAATGAGAGTTTTAGCTTGTTCTCTGTTGAGCATACAGATTTTTAGGACTACAATTATAGCAGTTATTTTTTGCTCACCAAACTATGTCGTTTGGAAAGGATTCTCCAGAATGCTAAGTGATTATGCAAACATGGGAGTGAGAACGCGTGAGATTCAAACAGTACAAATAACATGCTAGTCCCATGGTAAGGCAGACCTACCTCTCAGATGTCTAGATTTTTGCAGAATGTCCAGATATTTGGCTCATATTATTGGTCTGTTTCTCATAAAATATGTGGTTTTCAGAAAATCATAGAGGTGGTGGATTGCAGAAGTCCATGAATTTATCAAAAGAAAGAAGGACTGCACGAAAAAGTGTGACATAGAAAACATGGACCAGGATAGTAAGGAATACTGGTTGACTAACAAAGAGGTTAAGAGAGGAATTGCAGTAGCAAAGAACAGGGCATTAGCGGTACTGTATCAACTTCTGAAAAGTAACTCAGTAGATGTTGTGATGCCCGTGCACTGGCCCAGCAATCAAGGTGACTCAATCCTCACCACTAACACCAGTGAGGGGCGGCCACATTGGGAAGGATAACAAATACACATACAATAAAGTACAACTTCCCTTAAGAGCACACAGAGATCACAGTCAGTCTGGGGCTGGTTTCTCCCTTTCTCTCCAGATCCCCAATAAAACTCCTCACTGGCAAAGCTATAGGGTCCAGATCTCAGCCTAGTGGTCAAGCTAAAACCTACAGCACCCTCTCTGTCCAACCAGTGCTTCATGTCCCTGCCTAAGTAGCTAACAACACACACACTTTGAGACATGAGTTATATACAAACACACAAACACTCCTGGGGAAGGCTGGCACATGTTCTCCAGCTATGCCCCTTCTGCCCAGACTACACAGTAGTACCACTTGCCACCAACCACTAATATCAGTTACTAATAAGGCCCTTATCAAAGGGTGTCCAATTATTACTGTGCAATATTATTATCCAAATGGTAAGTGTGACGAACAGCAAGGCTTATTTGGAGTGGCTTGGACAGTATCACTATATATGTGTAATGTACTCTAGAGCTTAAATTATCTTAACATAAAACAGCCATAGTTGAAAGGTTTAAACATAGTTAATAATAAATAATAAGAACACAAGACAATACTTCTTACTACACAGTGATAGTACAGAGTTCAAAGATCACAGAGAAATGCTTAAAATAATACAGAACAGAGTTCAGAGATCACAGAGAACTGTTTAAAATAATACAGTAGAAAAGTTCTGACATCATTACAGAAAACAACTAGATTAGACTTACTATTTTCTATCTATATCTAAGAGCAAACACAGTTCTAAAATAAACTTACATATAGAGCAAGGCAGTGCTGGTGATGTTGTCAGTTCTGAAAACAAATGCAAAATGCTCTGAGTCTCTCTGTCCTTAAATTTATAGCACAGTACTACGGACTCATTTCAGATTACATAATTTTTATCTCTGGTTCCCAGGCTAACAGAAACTCAGAGTTTAGCAGCCCTTTTGATCTTGCACCTGGTCAGGAAGCTACAGCAATAAAAGACATTATACATGCAAATTCTAGCAATTGACTCTGGTTTCAAAACAATAGCAATAATTCCATCATCCAGATATCTCGGCTTCGGGTTTGGAGATCAATTATACAATGCTTGAATTATCAGCTTTCCTCCAGCACACTGCAATGTGGTTACATTTTTGAAGTTCAACATTTACCATAATTTTCTTACATTTAAGAGAACAAGCATGTGGCTTACATTAATACTTACAAATGACAGAATTATCTACAAAATCTTATCTAGCTAGACTGGCAGCCTTCTCATATCTTTACATATATTCTCTCCCAGGGAACCCAAGCTAGTTTTTCAAATGACCCTTGAGAAATGTTGCTTGAGAGGGTAAGGTTTATCTGAGTATACCTTGCCCCATTCCCTGTCTTGAGAGTCCATCTGCTTTGGCATTGCTAATTCCACTGCAGTGCTGCACTGACATATCATATGCTTGCAACCTAGCCTCCATCTTGGCAACTTGGTATTTTGCTGGCTGGGTCTGTGTAACCATGTTAAGAGATTGTAGTCTGTAACTACAGTGAATTTTCTTCCATACAGATAAGGCTGAAGTTTCTGCAGTGCCTACACTATGACTAGACATTCATTTTCTACAGCTGCATAGCATTCCTGCCTGGGTTGGAGCCTACGACTGAGATAAACCACTGGGTGCTCTTCTCCCTCTGAAGAAATCTGGCTAAATACAGCCCCCACCCCATGGTTTGAAGCATCCACCTGCACAACAAATTCTTTGCTGTAATCTGGACTGGCTAACACAGTGGGTCCTCGCAAAGCTTCTTTAAGCTTCTGGAATGCCTGCTCACATGCTGTGGTCCACACTATCTTATATGGCCTGTTCTTCCTTGTCAGGTCTGTGAGGGTAGAAACTATGGTACTATAACTGGGGAATGAACTTTCTGTAGTACCCTGCTGTCCCTAAGAATGTCCTCACCTGCTTTTGGTAACAAGTGCAGGCCATGCCTGAATGGCTTCCACTTTGGCAGGTTCTGGCCTGATCTTACCATGTCCCACTCTATGTCCCAGGTAGGAGATGTTTGCCATACCCACCTGACATTTGCTCAGCTTAATGGTCAACCCTGCCCTCTGTAGTCTGCCCAGCACCTCCCTGACAGGTTTATATCACGTTGTCGAACTCTTAAAAGTTCGAACGTCATATGGTCGACACCATATGATCGAACTTTTAAAAGTTTGAATGTTTTAACGGAGATCTCCATACAGTGCGGAATGGAAAGATTTCCCTTTTCTGCCCTGCAGTGTAATCTCAGAGTTGGTATATTTAAAGAGCATGGGGTGTGCAAGGGGGCTTGCCCCCTGCTTAAACCATTTAGGTGGGATTTTTCTTTGGTTTATTTTTTTTTATTACATTTTCGAACTTTTAAAAGGTCAGTCATTTGGTATTGATCATATGCCGTTCGAACTTTTAAAATTTCAATTATGTAATATAGACACTGACATGTTGGAGGTGCTCTTGTCAGGGATGGATGTAGATGGCAATATCATCTAGGTTAGCAAGGGCAAACCCTCCTGCCTCTGCTAGGATATGATCTACCAACCTCTGGAAAGTTGCTGGAACATTTATCATCCCAAAGGGCATCTTTGTGAACTCATACAAGCCAAAACGAGCCACAAAGGCTGACCTCTCTCTAGTACTGGGCGTCAAGAGCACCTGCCAGTAACCCTTGGTAAGACCAAAGGTTGTAAGATACTAAGCCCCACCCAGCTGCTCTTGGGCCTCATCTGTCCTAGGCATGGGGTAAGCATCCGACTATGTGTGACTATTTAATTTCCTGTAGTCCACACAGAACCTGGTGCTGCCATCATTCTTTGGCACCAGCACCACTGGGGAGGCCCAGGGACTGTTGGACTCTTGAATTATCTCTAGTTCCAACATTTCCTGTATCTCCAACCTCAGAGTCTGTTTGACCCTCTCAGGCACCCTATAAAGGGCCTGCCTAATAGGCCTATGGGGTCCTGTATCCACCTGGTGCTGCACCAGGTGGGTGCATCCTGGTTTCTCAGTGAACACTTCCCCAAACTCCTGTAAAACTGCTCAGATTTCTCGAACCTGGGTAGGAGACAGCTGCTGGGACATTGCTACCCCTTCCACTAAGGTGTCAGTCCAAGCCTCACTGAGGAGATCAGTCACCAGATCTCCCTCAGACTCCTCCTGCATTTGACTGCAAAGACTCAGCACAAGGGCCTCCCTATCCTGATAAGGTTTCATCATGTTAACATTGTACAATTTGTGCCCCTCCTTTTGGCCTAGCAGTTCCACCATGTAGTTAACATCAGTTACTCTTCTTACCACCTTGTAGGGTCCCTCCCAAGCTGCTTGCAGGTTGTTGTGTCTGACAGGGATGAAAACCAGTACCTGCTGCTCTACAGCAAACTATCTAGCTCAAGCATTCCGGTCATACCAGACCTTTTCTGTTGGGCTTCTGCCAGGTCCTCCTGGGCGAAGCCCATGAGTTCCCTGAGCCTTGTCCTGAGGTTTAGAACATATGACACAAGACTCCTTTGAGATTCATACTCACTTTCCCACTCATCTCGAATTAAATCTAGAGGTCCCCTCATCCTATGCCCATACAACTCAAAGGGTGAAACCTGTGGATTCCTGGGGAACCTCTCTGTAAGCAAACAACAGATGGAGCAAATATTTAACCCAGTCCCTCTTAAACTGGTCTGCAAATGCCCATAGCATGGACTTGATTGCAGAGTTTAACCTCTCAACAGGACCATTAGTCTGGGGATGGTAGTGGGTGGTCTTCAGGTGCTTCACCCCACAGTACTTCTGCAGACAAGCCAGGAGGTCTGACATGAAATTGGCACCACTGTCAGTCAGTATTTCTTTTGGGAAACCTACCCTGCTGAAAATCTCTAACAAAGTATTTGCCACCTTTTCTGCCTCAATAGAGGACAAAGCCACTGCCTCAGGGTATCTATAGCATAGTCTACCACCACTAGGATATACTTTTCCCCTGTGGAATGTGGGGAACTCACAGGCCCCACAATATCCATAGCTACCCTCTGAAATGGCTCCTCAATCACAGGTAAAGGCATCAAAGGAGCTCTCACATTGTCTCCTGCCTTGCCTACCTTTTGGCACTAGTCACAGGTCCTGCAGTACCCTGTTACATCTGTGGAAATTCCAGGCCAATAGAAGTTCTGCATAATACATGTAGTTTTACGTTTTATGCCCATATGACCTGCCAAGGAAATATAATGGGCTATGGCTAGAAGTGCCAGACAGTAGGCTCTAGGCACTATGAACTGCTGTATTCTCTCACCTTCTAGCCCTCCCTCAGGGGTCCACCATCTATACAGTAAACCTTTGTCCTAGTATACAGATTCCTTCTTCTCTTGAGAATCAGGTGCCTCACTAGCTACCTGCCGCAGGTCTTGCAGTGTAGGGTCTGAGAGCTCAGCCTGTCTCAACTCTCTCTCTTTGTAACCCTTCCCAGCTCCCCTTCCACAGAAAGTCTGGCATCCTCTGACAGCGGTGCCTCACTGTCAGCCTGGGTACTACTACTCAGCTCTACCTTTGCAGTCACTCTGTCCAAGCTCACAAGCAGCTCTGGCTCACCTTCAGTCTCAGTGCTACAGAGTAGCTCCCCTCCCTGAAGTAACCACCTCACCAGTCCTGGCTGCAAGTATGTGGTCTGTCTGGGTCTCCCCCAGGCTGCCAGACCCACATGCTTGTCTCAAAGCCTGACTGCCTGTAATTGCATAAACACATGGTACTGCCTCATCAAAATCCTTCCCTATCAGGACATCTTAGTTCGGTACCCCTGTTGTCTCAAGACAACCTACTATTGGCATTTTGTCTTTCCCACTTACTGGTTCTCTCACCTTTTGTTCCCCACCTTGCCTCCAATGACATTTGTATGACACATGACCCCACTGGTTGCATTCAGAACATTTAACCCTAGGTCCTGGATGTGTACCAGACTAGTGGCTTCCCCTACTACTGGCAGATTCTGTTGGGGCAGTCTGGGCTGCCCAGCATGGATTCCTTTAGACCAATGAGAAATACTGGGGGTCCCTTTCCTGTGCAGGGATGCCATGTTTGCTACGTATAGGTCTCCCTTCTTCTCCAACTCCTCTGAAGTAGCACATTGTCTATCAGGTAACCAGATCCTCATGTCCTCAGGCAAAGTGTTAAGGGCTTGTTCCCTCACCAAAAGGTATGCCAGCCCTTCAAAAGTGGTGACCTAACATCCACTCAACCACCTATGAAAATAAGTGCTCAGTTCAGCAACATATTCACACACACTTTCATCTGCCTTGCGACTATGCTCACAAAACTTTTTCCTATAAGTTTCATGTGTTAGCTTAAAAAATTTTAACAAGCAATTCTTAACATCAGTATAATCAAAACATTCACGATCAGTGAATTTAGACAGTACAGTTACAGCTTTACCATGGAGTAAGGGGGTCAGGAACCGTACACAGAGCCTTTGGCCAACATCATACTGTTTACATACCCTCTCAAACATATGAATGAAACTATCAAAAGTATCCCCCTCTGTAAACTGCGGAAGTAAGTTACTGACCTTTTGTGCTTTTGGGGTCTAGTTACTCCCTTCCCCATTACCTCCATGACTCTGGCAAAGAGTCATCATCTCCTTTTCCACAGCTTCAATTTCCAAACAGCTGGCCTCCAACTCAAGTCTCTTTAGCTCCAGATGGATTTTTAAGTCCTCTGCACAAAGGTTGAGCTGTTCATTCCCCAAATGTTGTACATCTACAAGGCCAATCTGATCATCCTCTTGGTTGCTGTTTTCTGATGTAGCTGTGACCAGAGCTGCAATCATGTCTGCTTTAGTCAGGTTTCCCTGCACCAGTCCTTTAGCCTGGCACATCTCAGCCATCTGGCTCCTTGTCAGCTTTCCATACACCTCTGCTGACATGCTTACCTGCTGTCCCTGACTAACTAAGCTCACAAAAGAAATAAAACAATTGTGATCTGAACTCTGAATATTCACTGCCTGGCTGATTTAGAGTACAAAAACATCTTCAGTGATCACTGTACACAAGCTACAAGAATTCAATATCCACACCACTACAAGCCAATTAGTATGTGACAACCAATTAATATGTGGTGTGGATATCTCACCACTGCCAAACAGTTAATATATGATGCCCGTGCACTGGCCCAGCAATCAAGGAGCCTCAGTCCTTACCACCAACGCCAGTGAGGGGCGTCCACATTGGGAAGGATAACAAATACACACACAGTAAAGTACAATTTCCCTTAAGAGCACACACAAATCACAGTCAGTCTGGGGCTGGTTTCTTCCTTTCTCTCTAGATCCCCAATAAGACTCCCCACTGACACAGCTATAGGGTCCAGATCTCAGCCTAGTGGTCAAGCTAAAACCTCCAGCACTCTCTCTGTCCAACCAGTGCTTCGTGTCCCTGCCCAAGTAGCTGACACACACACACACACACACACACGCACACGCGCGCACACACACACACACACACACACACACACACACACACACACACACTCACACACACACACACACACACTTTAAGACATGAGTTATATACAAACACACAGACACTACTGGGGAAGGCTGGCACAGGTTCTCCAGCTATGCCCCTTCTGCCCAGACTATACGGTAGTACCACTTGCCACCAACCACTAATATCAGCTACTAATAAGGTCCTTATCAAAGGGTGTCCAATTATTACTGTGCAATATTATTATCCAAATGGTAAGTGTGACGACCAGCAAGGCTTATTTGGAGTGGCTTGGACATTATCACTATATACATGTACTCTAGAGCTTAAATTATCTCTACATAAAACAGCTACAGTTGAAAGGTTTAAAAATATTTAATAATAAATAATAAGAACACAAGACAATACTTCTTACTACACAATGCTAGTCCAGAGTTCAGAGATCACAGATAAATGCTTAAAATAATACAGTAGAAAAGTTCTTACATCAATACAGAAAACAGCTAGACTAGAGTTACTATTTCCTATCTATATCTAAGAGCAAACACAGTTCTAAAATAAACTTACATATAGAGCAAGGCAGTGCTGGTGATGTCATTTCTGAAAACAAATGCAACATGCTCTGAGTCTCTCTGTCCTTAAATTGATAGCACAGTGCTGACTCATTTCAGATTACATCATTTTTTCCTCTGGTTCCCAGTCTAACAGAAACTCAGAGTTTAGCAGCCCTTTTTATCTTGCACCTGGTCAGGAAGCTACAGCAATAAAAGACATTATACATGCAAATTTTAGAAATTAACTCTGGTCTCAAAACAATAGCAAGAATTCCTTCATCCAGACATCTCGACTCCGAGTTTTGAGATCAAACAATTATACAATGGTTGACTTATCAGCTTTCCTCCAGCAGAGTGAAGTTCAACATTTACCATAATGTTCTTACATTTAAGCGAACAAGCACGTGGCTTACATTAATATTTACAAATGACAGAATTATCTACAAAATCCTATCTAGCTAGGCTGGCAGCCTTCACATATCTTCACAGATGGCACTAAGAAACCTCTATTAGGCGGAAAGGCAAAGACAGAAAGATAAAGAAACTAGTCAGACACCTTTCATAAGGGACACCAGCAACAATTTGCTCACCAGTCCACAGAATACCAAAGGTAGATAGAAGGAGTACTTCCAGGAGCTTCTAAATGAAGAAAACTCCACAGAGGCTGTACTACCCCAGATACAGCCTACAATGAAAGATGAAGAGGAGTCCACCACAAAAGAAGTAAGAACAGCACAAAAGAAAATGAAGACAGGGAAAGAAGCAGGCTCAAACGAGGTTGCAACAGATAAGATAATGATGTTGGCTGAGGTAGAGGAGAAATGTCTGCTGAAGGTACGCATAGCAGTATGGAGACAAAGGCATATACCAGATGATTGGAGAATAAGCATATTAGTGCCAGTGTTTAAGAATAAATGGGACATTCACAACTGTGGACAATATAGAGGTATCAAATCCTTATCACACTGTATGAAAGCTCTAGAGAGGGTGATTAATAAATGAATATGCAGAGTAGTAGAAAATAAGATTGGAAATTAACATCTAGGATTCAGATCAGAACACATGTGCAGAAAAGCAGAAGACAATCTGGTGAAGATTTAAGATAAGACAGGAGAAGGCAACAGGAAACAAGGGCATTGAGCAAAGAGGTGGATGGATTGTGTGAGAGAAGACCTGTGACAGTCATGCATGAATGTCAAAGAAAGTAGGAGCGTGACATTGAATAGAGAGTGATGGTGACAACTGACACAACACCCTGACGCCATGTACAAAATGGGAAAAAGGGGGTTGATGATTTTAGACTGACCACCACATTTAAGGTTGTTCCATTTTAACTGAGTCAGGATGCTCATAGACACTACAATCAAGGCTGACAATGACAATGACAATGGCAGACTGCGTCACAATGGATAGGAGGCTACAAAGTTAATAAAGCAAAATATTAAATCTGAAATCACTGTTATTTTTATGAAGTTGTTTCCTGAGGAAGACATGACTGTAGTGTATGTTATGTACATTAGTGTTAGCTTTGTCTGGCTATACTCTATTCCTCTAATTTTAGGAAAAGTAAAGTGTTTTAGGATTAGTACAACATATTAAAGCCTACTAAATATACCAGTTCTGGGAATTTTTTTTAAGAAAATGGGCTTCCGTTACTGGATGTTACAGGTTTTAAATTGTGAAGTCGTGTGTGATACAATTAGTTAAAATTTACTTACATTACTGATTACTGATACAGAGGGGCAGAGACATATGGAAAAACATATTTTTATTAGATCTTTTAAAAATTGAGTCTGTATAGTTATACATGAACAGCTAGCTTTGTTAGTCTGTGAGAATTATATGTGGCAAAGAAAGCAGATGTTAGATTGCAGTTGCTAACATAAAGACTTAAAATGTAAAAAGTATAAAGTCATGGAGATTCAGAAGCCATGTAGCTGAAACAATGATATGTCCTTAAGGAGTCATTTGCATATATCCCATGGGGCTATGCTACAGGAGTTTTAAGGCATTACGCAGTGAAGAGTTTAGCTTGGCTAGGTCTTCTTGTAGTTTTTACTTACTGATTTGTCTGGGCAACCTTTTTACCCTTTCACCTGGCTGTTATTTAAGATATTTTGCAGGCATTCAAATGTTTATATACATCAGCCTTCTTTTAAAGATCTTGTTTCTAAAGTAATAGTATACTGATGAGGTAAAAAAGCCTGAAACGTTCATGTCTACAGCTAGTGGAACTTGGGTTTAATGATTTGAATGTACCCATAAAGACTTAAAAAATGATGGGCATTCAGAAGCCATACAGCTGAAACACTAGTATGTCCAGGAAAGAAGAGGTCATTGTTCCCCTCTACTCATCACTCATTAGACCCATTATAGAGTACAACGCCCCTTTTGGTATGTACCTCACAAGACATCTACAACAACTGGAAAGGCCACAGAAATACCTCACAAAGAGGATTACCAGCCTCAAACAGATGCCCTACGCAGACCGTCAAAAGACTCCAGCTTTACTCTGTCGCATATCACCTACTCTGAGGCGATCTCTGCCTAACATACAAAGCTATGTCAAACCCAGAGCTGTTGGACATGCTCCACTTAAAGAAATCCCAATCCCCCCAAGCTGCACGCTCTAGGGACCTAAACCTTGTCACCACAATAAACAGAACATGCTGGAGGGATAGATTCCATATCAAAGAAAGCTCCTTATTAGCACTCTTCAAGAAAAATCTTGATGATTGGATGGGAGATAGGAAATTCACCCCGGGGATCACTTCTGTGGCTCTGCTTGACAGGGGCACAGGAAAATAATTTTCTTGGGTGGCAAAAGCCAGGGTACCATTTAACTAGGCTTATATAGGCCCTAGGGCCAACAGCCTAGTACTTACCTATGAACCTATTAAATAACCAAGCATATTTTTGTTTGATTGCTCATATAGCCAATGTGTGGCAAAGAGGTATCCACCATAAACATCCTAAGTACATTTAACAATATGAAATATGTTATCTGCAGCAGAATGCAGCAGCATCAAACTACCACTTAAATCAATATCAGCAAAAGACTTAAAATCTCTCAGGATTATACAGTATATGCATCTGACCACTGGCTGCTGTAAGAGTTATGAAAAAGGAATAATTTTTTACTATAATTTCCAAATTCTTTATACTCCTTTTCAAACGGAGTAGAAGCCAAAGAAGCAGACTTTCTATTACATTTAGAAAGTAAGATATCAGTGGAAAACAGGTTATTTATAAATTATTTCTTTAAAATCTTCAAATACCCTGCAAAAGCTTTCTGGTGTTTTTGGAACAAGCATAAACAGCCATGGTTATGTTAAACAGCAATACAAATGACCTTTGATGAGCTGACTACAGGAATGGCAGTGAAATTCTTGAGCATTTGAATTTATTTACAATAAAAAAAAATCTTCTATGAGAATTAGGGAAGCAGATTCCCAAGTACAATAATCTTTCATAAGTTGCATGACTTAACCAAAAATATGTTAGCAGATGGTGAGTCAGGAATAACCTATCACTGCGTCCCATCCTCACCACCATCAGAATGGTCAGGGAAGTTCATCAGGTGTCAGTAAGAAACAACCTAAGTGACTGGCTCTGTTGGCAAAATACATAAACAATACAGGCAGGATCCCATAGAAAATGAATTTCTAACTGCAAAATAAGACACAAGAAAAGACCAAGATATATGTAACACTGCTTAAACCTATGCCCATCTCCACTGCTGGTGGCATAGTGGGATAAAGCCTTCATTATGGCCTATGTGACCCCAGTTTGATTAACTTGGACAGTCAACAACAGTGGTACATGAGGAAGAAGTTACTCTTCCTCAGTGGGGAGGGTGGGGCAGAGCCATCTTCATACTTCCCTTAGGAGGAGAGGCTGAGATGTATATGTATGGCCTTGGGGTGGGCATTAGGATCACCAAGCCATTCAGTGATGGTACCCTTAATAGTTGGTGTGCAGCAGTATGCATTAATGTTGGGAGGACATTGTAAGCCATTGCAGATTTCTTGTCTACCCTGCCCAAGGGAAGGGAATAGCCATTCAAATGCTTTCATTGTCAGGATGCCAGTGAGAGCAGAATGACAGCTCTTCCCAGACTGGTCTCATTCTGGCTCTGGATGAAATCCCTGGAGCTGCAGAATTAACAGACTCTGTCTGAGGAGATTCTTGGTGGTCAGCAGGCACAGGGTCAAACATTACCTAGCCAAAAAAAATGTATTCATCATAAATTAGATACCTGATCACAAAAGCAATACAGGCAAATACTGGAAAACAGAAGGGAATTATGGGAAATGAATATCTAAATAATTAGGATCACCAGGAAAATGTCCTTGTGTTGATCAGAATGATCCAGGAATTAGACAAAGGTGAGAAAAAGGACTTAGAATTTATAGCCTCAGACATAAAAAAATACAAGAGCCCATTCTGGGTAATAAATAGACTATCCATACAAACGGGACTGGAATGAACAAAGGAAACATGATGATGATCCACAGCCAAACACAGCAAATAATGTACTTCTCCTGTGAATATGAACTCAAATCACACTAATCAGAATTTTGGAGCCCATTTATAGCATATAATAGCAACCTGCCTCAACACCACTTGGCTATTCTGAACATTTCTGCTTTCATCATACTGCAACTTATCATCAACTATTTTCTTTCTAGTTACTTCTGAATTGTCAAAAAGAAAATGCCCATTTTTTTCTGATAATGGGAAATATTTTTCCTTTTAAAATCTTTTTGTAGATGAAAATGAAATGGTTGCAATGGAAATGGAAAAACAGCATTATAATAATTAGTAAATTTGTTTCTGTCTAAAATCTTTTTAACGATGCAAACCATTACCCATTACACTTTTAAAAAACAGTAATTTTTTCAAACAAAAAGGCAAAACTGTTTATGCTTGATGAAGGACTAACCCTTCCACAATCGCACTTCTTAAGCATATTGGTGAACAATAATTACAAGGATAGTATCTAATAATATACAAAAAAGAATTCAGCACTCACTTAGCTAAATGCAGGCCTGATGGCAACTACTGTGTTGTTTTCATATTTATCAAGGATCATATCACTTCCAGGCAGATTCCCAAAGACCCACAAAAAAAAACTCACAAAACCCCAGCTCACCTGAACAAGACAAACTAAAACTCGCAGCCTGCTATAGGACACCCTTCATGTCTCCTGAAGATCATGTTAAAAGGTCTAAAAGTACTCAAAAAACTCCTTAACTAGAATTCCAATATTTTTGGAGACACTAAACTAGTCCTCATTTACCTGGAGCACAAATACCTTCAACATACGGTATGCCTAGAAATAGTTGGACTTAATCAGTAAAAACTCACTGGAATAGACAGTTAATAGACCTACTATGAGACACAATATTATAGATTTTAAATTTAGCCTATACATGTACTATTCCCATGATCTCTCTTAAACAGACAAACTAGACCATACACTTGTAACAGTTGTTTTAAAAATCTCCAAAGCTCTTGAAAGAAGTATCACTGAATTTAAGGATTTCAAATGGGCAAACCTCATATCATTTTATGATATCTAAAAACCTACCTATATTACTACCAGCTCTGGCATCAACATAACAGTAATATACAAAAAAGAATTCAGCACTCACTTAGCTAAATGCAGAGAATTGGCAGTTCCAAAAAAGAGCTAAATATAACGAGACATTTAAAAATAAACTAACCTGGTGGTCCACCAACATAGATAAACTTTACAGAAAGAGGGGAAAAACCCTCAAATTATAAAGCTGATCCAAAACACCACATGATAAGGATTGTATCAAACATTATTAGGGATTTAATAAAAAAAAATAGGCCTAAAAAGCAACCTATGAACTTAAGTTAGATGCTTAAGCTAAGGATACAAATTCTTATTTTGCTATGCTAAGAAACTAAGGAACAATATTCAACAATGTCCAGAATTTATTATAAACTCCAGTAGATAATGTCAATATACTAGATAACAAATTCAGTGCAAATTTTACACCTGAAATATCTGTCCAATTTCCAGATATAGCAGAATCATTCATACTCTCTATTATCACCTAGGAACATTTTCTGAAATTGCTATCAAAGACCAAAAAGACTTAATCGGTAGGACCTGAGAACATACAAGTTGTTTAACAAATAGACCTATTCATGCCCTTGTCAAACCTGTCTGCAAATTGTTTAACTTAAGCTTAGCAACAGAATTTGTTCCTAAATTATGGAGCATGACAGTGGTGATGCCTCTCAATAAAGGTGGCCCTATCATGGGCCCCCATAGTTGTAGACCCATCAGCTTGACGCATTTAATATGTTAAGCTATGGACTGTATTATAACTGGCCTCATCAATTATGATACCAAAAATCATATTAGACTTATATGATGAAAGACATGAAAAAAGCTAAGTTTCTTACAACTGCAAAGATATTTTTTTCTTTAGAAAATGTTCAGTTGGAGTCAAGAAGTCTGCAACTGACGGCAGCTGTAAACTCTGTTCTGAGTGAAATTGACAAAGATTCACTGCCAAGTACTTTGCCAATGGAAACAAGCTGTCTGCAGGTGCACACAATTAATCTTGAGTGTTATGCACATTTTCTGTTGTGTGAAATACAAAATTTAAAGGTACAGTTCAGTGAAAAATAGTCTGAAACTATGGGAAGTGAATAAGAGATAGCTGCCTCCCTAACAGCCTTAATACTTTAATGCCTTTAAAGGAACAGTGCACAATTTAGTTTTATTTAAAGATAGCCAGTGTACATTTTCTTAGGGCTAAAACTCAATGTTTTCTAAAAACATACAAGATGTTTTTCACATCTAAGAGGGAAACAGAGATAAGCAAAGAAAAAAAAACTGCAATCAGTGTAAGTGGGGCACAGGTTGTAGTATGCAGTTTAGCAAGGATAATCTTAATTTTAGGCTAGGTAATGCCTGGAAGTGCAGCCATAAATTTTGGGCACTTGATGATACAACTAATTGGGAATGGGCCATTCCTTTAGGGAGGTTTGGTATAATGATTAAGGTCTTAACTTCATAGATACAAGGTACAGGGTTTGATTCTGACCTCTGGATATTGGCTAGGCTTGTAATAGTTACCAGACTGATACTCTAGTATTTACCTATGAACCTGTGAACTGTATGTATGTTCAGCCTGACAAACATTAATGTGTGAATGTAACACAAAAGTTGGAAATACACATTAAAAAACTGTCATGTATAATAAGTGGGAACAATCTCTTTTTATCATGATGACTACTCTATCCATCATATCTTGGGATGTAAATGGCCATACAGGTATAGAGAAAAAGGAAAGAGTATTGAATTATATTAAGAAATGCAGAGTGCTAATAACAGTTCTGCAGGAGCTACATTTAGAAAGACATAAGCATGCAACTTTGACAAAGAAAATTTTCAACATGGATATTCAGCAGAATATCAGGGGCAAAGGAAAATTGGTGTAATCATACTAATTTCTAGATGGACTCCAATAGTGATCAAAGAGGAAAAAAGATAATGGTAGATTTGTGGTAGCAAGGGACTACTGGCAAGAGAGGAGGATTATGAGGGCATGCATTTATGTTCCACCAAAAACTGCTGTTATGGAGCTTAATACAATTTTGGGAGAATTAATATCAATTAGATTTCAGCAGGGAATATTACTTATAGGTGGGGACTAGAGCTTGATTTGCAATAGTGAGGATATATCACAGACCTGGAAGAGAAAATATAACAAAACACAGTAGATTTCGGAAGAAATGTCTGAAACTATTTGGTATAGAAGATGTGAATTCTGTACTAGGAACTTGGACAGAATGTACATATTATTCCTCAAGGTACAATAACTGGGCTAGACCACATTTAATTACATTTCACAGCAATGTTTGCATTTACTTGAAAGCTTCAACATATGCCAATAACTATTACAGATCATGCATCAGTGAAAACTAAGATAAAATTGCAGGGTAATAAAGTAAAAATGAGACAATGGCACTTTCACACCTACCTGTTAAAAAGGGAGGAATTTAAGGAATGGGTAGTGGAAATTATTCAAGAGTTATTAGGGAAGACAATAAATATCTTCAGAAGTTATAGCTAGTAAGTGGGATGAAATGATAATGGAGTTTAAAAACAAATTAGAAATAAACGAGAAAGAGAGCTATGGTTAAAAAGTAATGGGAATTACTGGGGCAAACAAGAGGAAATCTTACAGAACAAGAAGAGGAACAAGTGCAGAGTGTTAAACAGAAAATAAGGAAGCATATGGATAATAAGCAAGAGTTTAGAAAGACTGTGGTTAAGCAACTACTTTTTGATAATTACTCCACAGTACAAAAGCTATTAACACAATGATTTAAGCATCATAAAGTAGAAAGGGTTGTTGCCAAACATAGAGAGCCTATAAGAAGAAAAATAACTGGAGATCCTGTAGAGGTTAGAGATATTTCAGAAATTTTATGAAAATTTGTATAAAATTGAGAAATGTGGAAATCAAGAAGGAAACAAATGGAAATATTTATGGAAGATGTAATTATGCCAAGGTTAGAGGAAGATGAGGCTTAGCAACTAGCAATTAAGCTAGGATGGGATGAGATCAAAACAGTGATATATAATCAAACCTTCAGGAAAGTCTCTAGGAACATGTGGCATTCCTGTGGAAGTTTGTTTGGAGGTTAGGAAGGAAATATATGATAAAGATCTGGAAAATGTTGTTTGGAAGAAAGCTGTGGTGGCTATATTACCCAAGGAAGGTAAAGACCCATCAGAGCCAGCTTCATATAGACCCTTTCAATTTTAAACCATGACTATAATTTGTTTATGTCTACGGCAAATGTGTTGACAAAATTGATATATATGGATCAATGTGGTTCTGTGGAGGGGAGGCAACAATTTGACAACATTAACTGAACAATGATGACCCAGAGGGAAGCAGTATGCAAGAAAATGAAACTGTTGTTGGTGGGTCTTGCCACAGAGAAAACATTTAACAGACTAAGCTGTTTTATATGAGTAGGGTAATGGAAGCCTTTGCATTCCCTGTCACAATAATAAAGTTAATTAGGAGGATATATGAAGGATCAGAGGCAAGAATTAAAGTGGGAGGGTTTCTCTCTGATCAGATGTTTTTGAACAGAGGAAAAAGGCAAGGATATACGCTTTCCCCTTTGTTATTTCCTTTATATTTAGAGCCACTGGCAAAGAAAATAAAAAAGTCAAAAATGAAAGGATAGAATTGGTATGGTAATCAAAAAAGTTGGCTTTATTTGCAGATGATATTATTTTATAACTGATAAATCCAGAAAAGGACATCAGTTGTGGAACATTTTGACATAGTTTCACCTATTTTCAGTATATACAATTAATGAAAATAAAACAAAGGCTATAGCTGTAAATTATGTCCTCAAACAAGAACTGGTCCAGCAATACCCATATTTATAGGGACACAAAAAGATGGAGTATTCAGGAATATGGATTAAAAGGCTTCTGTAATGAAATCTAATGATATTTGGGAAGAAACTTAACAAAAATAATGCAAAAATTGAGAAACTGGAAGCTCCTCTTTATGGATATGGATTGTAAGACACAACCAGTGAAAATGTTTTTAGTCCCTTTAATTTTATATACCAGTCAAGCATATTTTTATCAACCAGAAGAGAAGTTGTGGACAGTAATTAATAAAGAGTTGAATTAATTTATCTGGGAAGGGGAGAGGGCAAGAGTTAAGTGGGATATGTTAATACTTCCAATAGAACAAGGTGGTGCAGGATTACATAATTTGAATGGATATTTTAGATCTACACAGTTAAGGCTCATACACATAACACAAGCAGAAGGTAACAATTCAAAATTGAAAGGGATGGTGATAAGGCAGAGGAATTTCAAGAAATAGAGAGGTAGTGCAGTTTTGATGAAGATCCTTAAGGAGAATAACAACAATAATAATACAGAATATTATATTCATAATGTAGCAGAAAGTATTTTAAGAACTAAGCCAATTTGAGAATGGCAAACTGAGATTTTGCTAATAGGGATAACTGCATTTATGGGTATAGAAAACAGGCAAGAGGGGGGCTGGGATTTACTGGAGAAACCTGGCAAAGGAACCAAGGTACTGTCAGCAAGTAACTAGAAAGGAAAATGTAACAGAGTGGGATCAGGCCAAGAAGACATTTGGACTACAGACTAGAGACTACCCTCTCTACCAAGGAGTGATATTATAGACTAGAGACTATCCTCTCTACCAAGGAGTGATATCAGAGTATAGGCAAAAAGAAAGGGACAGGGGAATCTAAAGTGAAAGATCCGTCCTGATGGGGATTTTAGTCAAATCATAGACAGAAGCAGCTGTTAAAAAAGGGATAATTAGTATGGCACAAAAATACTGCATGATAACTATAAGAATCAATCAGATGAGGTCAGAAAAGTTTGGGAAGAGACACTGTAAAAGCAATTTAAAAGAGAAGAATGGGAGGACATACTTATGGCTTCCAAGTATGCAACAAAATCCAGAAGGTTTAGGATCTTTGCCTGGAAGTGTTTGCATAGGTATTTTACACCCCAAGCAGACTTCAAAGAATTTTTCCTTAAGTAGATAGAAAATGTTGGAGGTGTGATGGGGAAAATATGCAAGTGGGCACATTTGTTTTGAGAGTGTAGAGAGTTGGCAAATTTTAAAAATTCTTTTCAGAGTACTCTGTCAGAAATACTGGTTGAGCATTGTTATAACTAAGGACATGATTTTTGACCTGGGATACTGGATCTGAATTACCTAAACATATTTAGGCCTAATTAAGTTTAATTCTGTTGGCTACCAAAAAATCAATTACTAGAAAATGGAACTCAATGTCTAAGCCAACTGTATTAAAAGTACTGAATATTATAAAAGACATAAAATAACTGGACGATACATCTTTAGAAAACGGAAGGTGCAAATTACATAGAAATAAAAGTGTGAGGTTTAATGGAAGGTAGTAATTCAGCATCTTATGTAATGTTGAATTGAGGATAATTACAAAGTAAATACATGTGATATATAATGTATGCACATAGAAAATAATTTAATATGATTTGTTTTATTTTCTGTTAATGTATGTTTGCCTGTCTTTTAAGTGATAATTTAATAAAGATGTTAAAAAAATCATATTAGACAGGATCCTAAAAAAATTGGCTTCATTAAAGGGAGCTCCTGCCTATTAAATTTAGTTAACTTCTTCAAGAGGGTCACTCAGGCTGTAGACAGTGTTTGGGCTGTTCATACAGGTAGCTCAATGTGGCCAAGGAATTTGATACTATATTACATGTGGGCATAGTAAGAAAGCTAATGATCTAAAACTAGATCCGTCCATGGTAAGACAGATAACAAGCTGGCTAAAAGAAACAATCAATATAGTTTGCGTGGGAGGTGCTTCATCTGAGAGCATGAAGATAATCTGGAGTATATGTGGGTAATGTGAAGTGTGTGAAAGTAAAAGTGGAGTTCTCCAGGGCTCTATGTTGGAATCCATCCTTTTTGGCATTTACTTCTCTGATATCCAGACTAGGAACCAGGACCTCTGGTTGACTAAGCTGGATATGACTGCGAAAGTGGTAGTTGTTAATATCCCCTCTGACACCTGTATCCTTCAGAAAAAAACTTTCCTTAGTAAATATCCAGTATATTGAAATAGGCTTATTGGATTGCAGTCTTGCAAGTGGATAAACCCCCAGGTCTAAACACATATCTTCATTTGAAACCTATTCTGAGAGAATGTAGGCTTAAACATTGAACATGATTAAACAACTGTTCCTGGGGTGCTGGCCCGGAGAACCAATGACAATGAAGACCAAGGAGATGCGGTTCGAATATGAGCTTGGGATTGGCTAATGCTTTGTATAAAGTGGTTAAGCACATAATGTTTTTTGATCTGATGAATGAACTTTCCAAAAGCGCTTATCTTTTATTTATTTTATAATTAAATATATGGCTTTAACTGTCTGAGTCCTTCTGGGTTCTCTGTTTATTTTACTTCTGTTTTGTTATTTGAACCACTACAGACTATTGTCCTTCGCCAGCTGGGATTCTGTTGTATACTTAAATTAAACATGAGAAAATAGAATATCATTGCATTTGGCAAACAGTCCTTGCCCTCAGCATACATACAGTACAAATAATTGAAAACAAAATGAAAATGTAGTCAAGGAGCCTGGAACCTGGGTTGACAACCCCTTCTCCTTCAATCATCATCATCATGTAGCAACTGTAGTCAGAAAGTGCTTCTACTTAGCACATCTAACAGTTGGGAGTATATCATCCAGATCTGAAGAAGTTATCATTCTTGTATTTTCAGGGCTGATAAAACCAGTCATTGTGTACACTGCCCCCACCTCCCCACCCCCCACCAGGATGTACTTCATTAGACATATCAAACAACTAGATAAGCCCCAAATGTTTGTAATTGGAAGATATTGGTTTAAAAAGACTCAGAGCTACCAAAAACAGGCTAGAAACTCAATCTCTTTACTTATCTTATAAACTCTTGAGGTGCTTGTTGTGGTTTGTCTACCATGGCATTGCAGACCCTGCTATACCTCTGCAAGCCTAATAGCACCACAAACAGGAAAGACAGTAACGTAAATCTTCAGCAGCAGGTAAACTGAACATGATGGAGACATAGATTCATTATGTAGCGCCCCTCATCTCTGTGGTAAACTTTCCCTGCTGGTTAAGCAGTGTGACACATTATGATCTTTCAGATAGAACTAAAGTGACTAGATGAAAACCTACAAATTTACCACAGGACTCTAGTCCACTTGAGAAAGGAGGTACAGTCTGAGGGTGGGTATTGGCAAAGCATTAAGGGTTGTGAAACTAAATTACCTTATAACTCCTATGAATCTTTACAAATGTGAGGAAACTGTAAAACTAAGCTAAAACATAGGAAAAATTACATCACAATATTTCTGCAAAAGTGCTAAACTGTACACAGCAAAACAGAAGTCAAAATAATATGACTGACTGGAGCTTCCATAGTAATTCATGCTACTGATTATTATGTAAAATAAAAATTAAGGCTATGTAAAGGATTGCTTTAGTAAACTAGACCAAAAGAAAGCCTACTATATGACAACACCTCACATAAGTAGAAAATATCAACATGGGTTTATGACAATAAAGCTTCTTGAAGGCTAGTAGATAGCAAATCTGACAATAAAATTTACAAAGCCATAAACCTATGAGACATTGGCCGGTGTGACTTCACAAAGTAAACTGGAGCAAAATGTGCCTTTAGTTGAAAACTTTGTGGTACAGGAATACAGAAAAGGGTGATGCATTCTGTTGAAGAGTCTGATTGATTTGGCTTCTAGACAAATTAATTTGTGAACGATAGGCAATACTCATAAGTAAAAGATACTGTAGCACATTCTAAGATGAAGACAATGTGTGTTTTCTTTGGTAAAAAAGTGTAATTTCGTTACTCACATCACAATAGTTTATCTGATTACATGAAAAAGTACTGTTATGGATTTCACAGTAAACAGAGTCAGTACATTTCCACTGTTTTATATTAAAAGACTCCTAGTTATTTAACTACTTTTCTGACTTCTGAATATATAACATTTATTAAAGACAAAATGAATAATGCAATGTACTAGAAACAATAAACTATGTGAAGCCAAAGGCATTCTAGGTCTCACAAGACATTATTTACTTTTTTCTAGACAGAACTCTTAGTACAGCGGGCAGAAGTGATAGCACAAAACACAATATTTATAAAACATTACCTGGAGCTGCCTAATACTTATCCGAAGGTCTGACTCATTAAACCCATAGGGAATATTCCACCCTAAAGGACCATACTTCTTCCTTTCTTGAACAAGAGCATGAAAAAAACAAACAGCAAACAAGAGCTTCTCCCAGACCTAAAGAGAAAGACATAAAACACTGTAGTTAGTTATCTATTTTTTACTGCTTTACATAATTTATTTCAAAAGCTCTTGACATTTTACAAAACTGTCAATTCCTGTGTATTTTCCTTTTAAAACTGCTAGATTTGTCAAAGCATCAAAACGGTCTTTAGCTTGGCCCTGTTAACTACTAGCAGTAGTGACACGGGGATGGTAAATATGGAGACAAGAAACATGGGAATGGAAATCATTCATTTAAGTAAAATGCAATTCAGTGTCTGAACTCTAGGATGATAGATTAATGAATGCATAATCCTCAGGTGGTAATGTGCAAACTAGAAAATACATCTACTTATAATACAGGTATAATAAAATATTTAAGTGTCAATTGCAGTAGCAATGGCAGCCTCAGAGTTAGAATAATTAAGTTGGGCAGTATGGACCACAATCCTTTAGACATGGTTATGAGAGACTGCTCCCTTGTAAAAACAGGTATGTTTATGGTGCTGGATGAATAAGGATGTTGGTGGATTTGTCTTCTGAATGAGCTGTTCTTTCTGTTTCTGACTTGTTGAGAGATGGCTTGGTAAATTATCACTCAGTGAACTGTACTATATATAAGAAAATACTTCAGCTACTCATGTTCAATATACATACATACATATAAGCCACGGTGGTGCAGCGGTAGCATTGTCGCCTCACAGCAAGAGGTTCTCCCAGTCGATTCTCGGCTGGAGCTCCTTCTGTGTGGAGTCTGCATGTCCTCCCCGCAGTCGAGTGGTGTTCGAAAGACGTGCGTGAATGGGCGTGCCTTCGTTGAAGGTTGGGTGTTGAGCTGGCACCTCGGCACCGTAAAAGAAATCTACTGCCAATCATTAGCGGACCAGAGTTCCGCTGTGGCGACCCCTAACCGGGAAAAGCCGAAAGAAGAACGAATATATATATATATATATATATATATATATATATATATATTTATATATATATATATTCTTTGATGGTAAGCCACCTCTTCAATGGCTGCTGCTAAAAGTTGCACAAGTCTGAGGTTCATTGGTTCAAAGGATCATAAGAAATACAACATAAGTGAGTCACAAGACCATTTATGCCTGGCCATTACCGATCCTCATTTTGTTACCTCATACTCTCATACAAGACGTATTAACAAAATGGAGTTGTGAAATAGTGACAGATGCGGTAGGATAGTCTCACTCTCTAATAAAGTAAGCAACTTTACAATAGTCTCGATGTTAGACATATAATTGTAATGGCAGGCTATATAGTATAGTGGTGTAACAGTTGGTATTGCTTTCCCACAGCACTTGGTTAGGTTCTGTTGAGTAATTTCTATGGCGAGTTTGCATATTCTGTCTGTGTCCAAAACCTAAGGACTTTACAAATTGCTCCAGGTATGTATGATGTGCGTACAAGTGTTTATGTGTTCTACAATGAACTGATGTCCTATCCAGCACAACTTCCTGCCTTATGCCTGCTGTTTACAGGAGCAGACACCAGCTCCCTACAACAAAAAAAAGCAGATACAGAAAATGGATGAACTGATGGGCTGAATTAAAACAAACAACCTAGGATTATGCATGACACATGACCATCAAATGTCAAACTTAGAATAAGATATCTGAATTTCATAGGCCATTGAAACAGTGTGTTTTTGCATTATGATTTACTACAATTCATTGATTTGCTGACCGGGAACAATCACTGATATCTATTTTCTGCACTGGATGAATTTTTTTGTCATTTGTATGTAGCCAGTAATGAGCCCAACGAAGGAAGAAAATCAGCTTGACCAACTGCTTCAGGTTTCTAGGATGAACATAAGAGGTACAGCCGACTATCACCTAAGCAGCAATAAAATACCATGTTTTAACATTTGCATATCTGACCAAAGGACATTTCCTGGGATTCAGAAGGCTTATCTCAATGGGGAAGTCTTATGAGGTTTCCCCTCATAAGGGCCTTGGTATGAAGAGCTGCCATGCAGGTGAAGCCACATGCAAATGCAGCAGTCCAGAGGAATGGTTAATGCAACTTAGCTATGTGCTCTCTCCACCAGAAACACTCACAAGTCACAAACTACTAAGGTGAGTGATTCAGAGAATCACTCGGCTGAGTAAAATTTTATACCAGGTAAGCCCAGTGAAGCCATAGGGGTGGAGATGTGACAGTATATGCATGTGTGTCTATGTGTGTGTGTGTGTGTGTGTGTGTGTGTGTGTGTGTGTGTGTGTGTGTACACGCGTGTGCGTGCATGCCTCTCTGTCTAGCCTAGCTGGATGCACTATGCGGGTTAGGCAGTGGATTGCTAGTCTGATGTGTGTGTGTGTGTGTGTGTGTGTGTGTGTGTGTGTGTGTGTGTGTGTGTTGACAGTGAGTGAATGTAGGGAGGGGTTTGTTTTTGGATGACTGATGTGTGTGACTGCACGTGTATGTTTGGGAATATGAGTGTGTGTGTTTGTGTGTGGGTCTACTTCAGAAGACTGAAACACCAAAAGACTGAAAATTCAAAATACTGAATGATGAAATTTACTCTTTCTCCACTGTTGTGGGATCTTGGAGTTGGTATATATAGTTAGCAGGGGTGAGGGGTGCTGGGTGGCTTGCCCCCTGGGGATTTAGTCTTTTGGTTTGTCAGTCTTGTGAAGTAGACGTGTGTGTGTGTGTGTGTGTGTGTGTGTGTGTGTGTGTGTGTGTGTGTGTGTGTGTGTGTGTGTATGTGTGTGTGTGTGTGTGTGTGTGTGTGTGTGTGTGTGTGTGTGTGTGTGTGTGTGTGTGTGTATATGTGTGTGTGTGTGTGTGTGTCTGTCTGTGTGTGTGCTCATACACGTGTGTGTGTGAGAGCATGCATGGGTGTCTGCATATGTGTGTATACATGTAGGTGGTTAGTTTATAGTTCCACATTCCATGAAAAGAAGATTAATGGCAGACTGAAATTTAAGACAGCCCTGGCACAAACATTTTGTTTTTCAAAACCTTATAAGATTCTTCTTTCAAAGCACTTTCAGTATACACATGGATAAAGTAAAATATGTAAGTCATTAGAAAATATGAATGCAATTAATCCTAATGGCCTCACTCTATAGAAAAAGTTATCCAAGTTAATGGTATTGATGAAAGAACAATGTTTTGATATTGCACAGTAGCCTGAACATGATACACAAAGAAACATGAATGGGATGTAAACACACAGGGGACAGAATTCATAGGTTCATAGGTGTATACCAGACTAATGACTACTGGGACTTTTATAAGCCTAGCCATGTTACTCAAATGTATCCCAAGAGTTACATATGTTAGGGCATGATTTAATGTCTGCCTTGGTCCATCATAGACGTAGGTGTTAGATCAGGGGTGAATTTCCAATTTCCTATCCACTGATGCAGGTTGCACTTGAATAGGGTTAGGGATGATCTCTGCTTCACATGGATGGGAAGCCTATTCCAGGCAATGGGGATTCTCTGAGGTATGTACTTGTCCCATGAACATGTCCTATTTATGTCGCAAGCAAAGTGTCCACAATTAACTTAGATCTAGTAGTCTGGGTGCTGTTTGTTTAGTGGTTATGCAAAAGGTCCATTGGAGCAGGATCCAAGAATGCCTTGTAGGCCAGGCATATATCACATCCCAGCAGTCTGTAGGAAACATACACAGTTAGAGTACACAGTATAGAGATAGGGCATTGAGGCAATCTGCATAGGATATTGTGCTTACACCCTGTATTTTTTTTGTGAGAAACCTCTGTGGATGTTCCATTTGTTGCATGTGCCTGGAGAGGTATATACAGAGGGGGCTGTTATACTCAATGATGGGTCAGATGATGGCTGAGTACAGTGGTGTTATATCTCCTTGGACCTAGATACTATGCCCTTACTTATATGTTGAGTGGCACAGAATGATTTTCTTACAACCAAAGACACAGTCAAAAGCCAGGGTACTAGCTATGTGAGTCCACAAATCCATGACAATGGTGTCTACTTTTAGGGGTGTTTTGTCAATGAAGTAGTTTCCCTGGGTGTCCAATTTGTCAAAAGATACTATTAAGCATTTCTTGGAATTGCATTTTAAACTGTGTTTTTGGAACTAGTCAGGTTGTCTGTGTTAGACCTTCCTGTAAGATGTTAGTATTTGGGGGTTTTTCTATGATTGCCCCTCATTTGCAGTCATCTGTAAACTTGGTAAGCCAGAGGCCCTTGACACTGGCATTGGTTTCCAAAAATTAGATGCCAAAGAGGAGCAGACCCAGCACAGAGTCCTGGGGGACTTTACTAGTGCCTGGCATCTTAGTGGAGGCGGTCTCTCCAGTCCTACCTTCCTGGGTCTTGTGAGATAGCTGGCTATCCAGTGAGTTGCATAGAGGTTTATGCCTGATTCTTTGAACTTGTTTAGAATGCCAGAGTAAGGCACTGTATCAAATGTTTTAGCTAGGTCAAGGTAGGCAGTATACTCCATTTTGCCCTTATTCATTGCTTTGCCGGCCTCCTCAAAGAAGTCCATTAGGCTCAGTTGGCATGACCTGCCGTTGACAAAACCAAACGTGTTTGGGTCAAGTGTCTGAAGGTTTCCTATGTCATTGTTAATCATTTTCATGATAATTCTTTCCACGACTTTGCATAAGAAACTAGTTAGACTAATGAGTCTGTAGATCCATTGGTGGTCTGCACTTGTTCAGACAGATGACCGTTGCAGTCTTCCATTCATATGGCACAAAGCCTGTGCAAAGTCTATGGCTGAATAGTGACACCAGTGTCCCTCATAGGTCATATTTCAGGCTATTCAGAAGCCCTCATGGAATATTATCAGGACCCCATCAAAGCTGTATTCTTGGCCTGAGAGAGTGCATCTAAGACCTGTTCCCTACTAATAGTTGCAAGGATTATGTTAGATGGTATTTCCTAGGGGGAGGCTAGGGGTGAAGGGGGGAGGTAAAGCTGGAGCTGAATTTGTCAGCCAAAAGACTTGATACATCTCCCAGTTCTGTGAACATGACTTAATTTGCCAACAGCATGGCACACTGTTGTCTGCTGCTTTTGAGTTTTAGGCATAGCTAAAGAAGACCTTATGGTTGTCCTTGGTTTGGGATGCTGGATTTACCTCAAAATTTGATTTGTTTGACTTAATTAGTCCTCATAGTTATATATTCAGTTTGATAAAAGAGTTTTTATCTTTTTTGATGTCACACTTCCTAATTTTAGCTATGACTTTCTTCTTTTGTTGTACAACCTGTTTAATTTTGGATTCCACCAGGGTGTTTTTTTTTTAGTTAGCTTTGGGTTTACTTCTGGTAGGCACAGCAGCCTCTGTGTAATCACTGACATGGTTGTACAGAGCTTCTGTGAATAATTCTGCAAAGCCTGCTGTGTTACCTGGGTTTGGAGGAGTTAAACATTTTGACAGATTATCACTTAATAAAAGGTAGTTTGCCTTGGAGTAGTTTCTAACTGTTACATGGTTTGCTGGGATTACAGAATTGATTTTTATTTTGAAGGAGACTACTTTCTGGTCTGACCATACCAGAGAGGACATGATGCTGTGGGGGGGGGGGGGTGCAGTGTTCTCCCATATTTATTAGTACCAGGTCCAATATGTTTACACCTCTAGCAGGCAAATGCACTAACTGGTCCAGGGTGTTTATATTTTAAAGTCTAGGAATCTCTGTGCTGCAAATTTGGTGTCATGTAGGATTCCCAGTTTATAGGGAGACAATTAAAGTCTCCCATTAGTATGATATTTGGTTAAATGGTGAGTGTCTCCAACAGATCTAAGTATGAGCTTTAAATTTCATGGGACATAGAGGGGTGACCTATAGCTTACTAGGATATGGTATGGAACTTTGTCTATGGTATTCTGGACATGGAGGAGCTCCAGTACATCATCCTGTTTAACCAACCTACAGATATGCTTGTTACTGATGTAGCGCAAGACACCTCCACTTTTAGTCCTTGTCTGTGCAGTTGCTGGTTTGTGTGGAAGGCACTAAAGCTTTGTACTGCGGGGGTACTCTGTGGCTTTAAACCATGTTTCTCTAACTCAAAGATGTCCTCATTCTCCAAGGTGAGGAGAGCTTGGAGGGAGTGGAGCTTCTTGTTTAGACTCCTGGGACTGAGCAGCAACACCTTTAGATTTTCTTAAACAGATTCTGCTACGTTGAAAGGTTTGCCAGTCTGGCATTGCCTACACAAGGCTCTGTGGTGAGGACAGTGTTTTAGCCAATATTCGAAAGCCTAGAGGGGACAGGTGCAGACTATCCTTGGCAAGCAACTTAGTTTGTTAACCATGTCCTCCCACTCTAACAAATATTACATTCCCCGTAGAATGACACCAAAAACTAGGTCAATTATTAAAGTCAGTCATCTTCTGTCTGTATTGTGGCATCATCCTTGGCAAAGGTAGAGTACTGCTGAGTGCAAGGCACGTAACTGTCTATGACTCATAGACCAAGAGCTCCATAGTGACTCTGTTCAAATAGTCTCGGGAGGTAAGTCTCAGGTCATTTACACTTACATGGTCTATGACTGAATCAACTGGTACCTGTAGTGCAGTGACTTGAGTGTATGCGCGATTTGGTAGATTCTGGCCCCTGATAGGCAACTGAACATTATTTTCTCCTTGTTCAGCCTTTTGAGTGAGGCATCAGTATTTTATACAATGGAGTCCCCTATGACTGGAGTGCTGGGAAGTGTACTGGCTTGCCTTATGGGCTTGGTAGTTGAGGTTCCACTATGTACGACTGTATGTGCAGTTGTTGTTGTTCCTTTGGCTTTTCCCGGTTAGGGGTCGTCACAGTGGAACTCCGGTCTGCTAAAGACTGGCAGTAGATTTTCACGATGCCGAGGTGCCAGCTCGACGCCCAGCCTTCAACGAAGGCACACCCATTCACGCATGTCTTTCGAACGTCACTCGACCACACATGCAGACTCCACACAGAAGGTGCTCCAGCTGAGAATCGAATGGGAGAACCTCTTGCTGTGAGGCGACAATGCTACCGCTGCACCACCGCGGCTACCGTATGACTGTATGTGCAGTGTTAGCTGTTATTTCTGTTGAGTGTTTTCAGGTTTACTAAGGATAAGGTTTGCAGGTGAAATGCCTGGGATGTGTTTGGGAATACTGCATTTGAGTGCCTTCAGCATAAGTATGTCTATGTGTTTGGAGTGAGTACTATGTGTGGTGGGTGCAACGTGTGTTTTCCTAACAAACAGATTGTTATAAATGAGTGTTTGTATGCAAGAGTTTTGCCTCCAGAGACATTGTGTATATAAATCTCTTGCATACTGTATTTATATCTATGAGTATTAAATAGTTGTCAGTGAACATTAGAGAATTGTTACATTATCTCAGTATACCCATATCCTACAAATTGGCTGCAGAGAAATTGGGAAAGTGCATACCCATGCTGTCAGGTCCTTGACTGGATGAGCTACAAGGGTGCATGAGGGGGTTAATAGTGGGCTGACTAAGGGTGCTTTTGGAGCTAAAGATTAGATAAGGGTTTATAATACAAAATTCAAGAGGTAGTGCTCCTCAATATGCATACTAGCTACTCTGTGCTACTCAAAACCCAAAGCAGTTGCTCTGCACTCGCAGTGTTACAGGTACAGCTTCAGAGGTGGTTTTATAGGGAAAATTTGGCTTCTAGATGTCTGTATCTATACGGGGCACTACTAACCACCACTGTATGATGGGCAGAGGAGTGCAAATGCTCCAGATTTATATAAGGCACTTAAAGTACAGGAAAATGGCTTCTAAGTCCTCTGGTCAATAAAATAACTATGCTTACAGCTTTCATATGTGCTTCCCATTTCAGATAGACCAGGCCAATACCTTCTGTCACTAGATTAACTATCCCAGTCCTCTTAATGTAAAAAAAAATGATTGCTTGAAAATGTAATGCTACCACAAAACAATTTAAATAAACTACACGGAAGAGTCAATTTCAAGTATTAGGGACCTTTAAATTTATTTAAAGTTCAAAAATCAAAAAAAAGAAATAAGCAGCAGCACTCACAAAACAGTTAACTGAAGTGGAAAATAATAAAATAAATCTCTTCTCTGCCAAGGATGGAGCAGGATTAATTCAGGACCCTCTCAGAGTGTTGGAAAGGCACCAATATAATGGGAACTATGGGAAAATGAGCAAAAGACAATTTGAAGTAAAGGAGGTTTACAAAAGAGCAATACTGGTTTGCTGGGTGAGCACTCAATATTATGGGTCTAAGGAAAACAATGAGTGGGAAATGTGCTTAAGTAGTTTCCACAACAAACAGTAGCAATTAAAGACAGGAGGGACTTTGGAAGTCAGATTACCAAAAGAGGCAGAGGCCGGAGACAAAGTCTTTTCAAACCATAACAGGAAATGGGTGAGAGGGCTTTAAAAAATCAAGCTGAAAGAAGCAGATTAGCTAGGGAGGGATCTAATCATATAAAGCCAATATTGGAGCTCTAATCCTATGACTCTAAGCTACAGGTCAAAGACTCCAGGTACGTTAGAATTTCAGAAACTTTAACTTCATTTCCTCAGTGTGGGGTGGGAGAGACAGAAAGAATAGTGGAACATAAATGCATTAAAATCATACCTCTCAACCTGGAAACATCAAAAATCTGGACAAAGGCCCATGAAAAGAAGGTACAACTGGCCAAAACCGGGGTGCTGATTAACATAAAATTTGCATAGATAATCATGTAACCCTGCCACTCCGATGGAATTGTGGGATACCAACATGAAGATTGACATTTGAACTTCAGACTTCATATCCCTCATAAAATACACAATAATGTAAAACCTGTTATTCTAGCACCTATCTGAGTTTACAGGAGCAATATTTAAAATATGTTCCTATTTTTGGGTCTTTATCCCACTATTTTTGGCTTTGTCATTTTGTCCAGATTACTTTATAAGAGACTGAGACTATGTTTTGGCACTTCTGCAAAACTATAGATTCAGAAAAGAATACCTCCTTTAGTATCTATCTAGTTCCATTCTACAAAACACACAAGTCTTGCATTAGACACTTAAAACTAACTAGGCTATTTTCACAAAATATGCTTTTAAACCATTAAACCTTCATACCCTGTATGCTTATTTGGTTCAGTACTAGTAGCTTACCATTTGCAGAAATGTGATTCTCCCACTGACGATTTTGCTGCCCACTCTGTCTAGCTGTGGATAAAGTGAGTTGGATATACAGACCCAGGTAGTGTAGCATCCCAGCGATCACTCCAAAGGCTACTATCATGATCTCCCTAAGTCACGATCCCCTTTCACATGAAGGTAAAGATGGTATAAGGCTGCACAGAAATCTCCATTTGCTCACCCCATCAGCCCCCTTGGAGAAGGCTGTGTGGGAGATGTTTTTTCTACTGTCCCTCTAACTCCTTCCAGCAGCAGTACTCTCTTGCTTTTGCTCTTGATGCCGCCAAGTCATTTGAAGCTTCCGAGCCTGGTGTTAGTATTTTCATTATAAACATGCATGTGTTTATTTGCATCCTGGTTTGATGTTAATACTTACCTAGTCTGTAAAGCTGTTTCTGGGTTTAAAATGAGAACAGGAATTCAAATCATAGACACATGGGCTGTATTCCTATTTATTGGCTGACAATGTAGGCAGAGTTAGGGTGTTGACTATAACTTACACATCATGCTGGTAGATTTAACCTTTTCCATGTCTCACAAACATACAGGGGTGCAGGTGGGTGGATAAATAGGTGAGTCCATCTTATACAAGCATTTCCTTTTCTCTTAAACATGCTAGGATGCTGGCAGGTGGATAAGCACCGCATTTCACTGACTTTTCTTTTTAAAACTGATTCTCAAAGTGCCTTAAAATAAATGTTTACTGTTATCAGACTGGCAGCTGTAATGCACTAACAATTTAAGAGTATAAAATACTTAATGCTATTAAACTCATTCAGCTTTGTGTGTTATAGGCTTTCTTTTATCATATACTTAAACATTTAGTTTAATAGCAACTAATTTAACTGAGTGTTATGAAACACATAAGGGTCTACAAGTCCCTAGATTTTAATTTCAGTGCATCACTTTTTAGTGTTATATTATAAGCAGTTTGAAGTCACACTTAGGGTCATGTGCACAGTTAAAATATAAAGGACTCTCTGATGTTTACTGAGAAGTACTAAATTATAATTAGAACGAATACTGGCACTATGGCTTTATTTCTAAAACATTAAGTCATTTTTCTGGCTCATGGTACATCAGTCTTAAGTGCCATCACTGACTGAGTTGTGCCAGTTATTACTTTTGTTTTGATTGCATTCTTTTTTTCATTAGGAGTGGAAGTTGATTACAGCAACTGTAATTAGGCGATGCAATTTAGTGAAACAAGGTCTGAATACAAAAAAACAGTCTAAACATTTAACAGATCAGTTAATGGTGAACTGCTATCATTACTACAAATAAGAATACAGTAAAACTCTCCTTCCATGTTTAATTTTGGGTCCACTATAGATGACCAAAAGTTTGACCAAATAATGTCTCACTGTGACCTTTTTTTTTTTTTCCAAACACCTTTATTGAATTATCACTTGTGTGTAACCTTCTTGATAGCTTGTCTGGCTACTGAATATGGATTGAGTGGAAAAGACCACATTAGTAATTCATGTTTTAATTTAGGAAAAGAAATAGTAACGAAAACTATTGAAAATAGCCAGCCAGTATGTGCATGTGTGTGACTGTGTGTACGTTTGCATGTGTTTCTGTCCGCATGTGTGTAGTTCTTGTGTTTTCATTCTGGTTGAAGTATTTTTAAACCAATATTAATACATTAATGCTGATCATATTTAGATGTCTTGTATCTGGGAACAGATATTTAATTTCTAACTTTACGTGTGTGTGTGTGTGTGTGTTTGTATGGCATGCGCACGCTTGTGTGTAAAACCTTATTTAATTAACTTTGCTGAATGAATGCAAGATGTGTAAGTTGCTATCATATTTATTTCACAAGGTTTGTGTTTCATTTACTCTTCTGTTTAGACATTTACTAGAGTTCTTTTAAGTCATATATGTGTTAACAAATCAATAGCCAAGATAAATTTACATGAGAATGTTTTGCTCCTAACTATAGGATTTATTACTATTTATTAGAAGGGGTGCTGTACCTTAACTGATTACTGTTACTTGTACCATGAAGCACAGGAAGGTTTCTTCTACAGTTTCTGCTTTCTTCTCTATCTCTATTCAGTTTAGCCCTCAGCTGCTTGACAAATGCATATCTACTGACCCCACACCTCTCAACATTTTAGTGCAGAAATACTGAACAAAACCAACAATAATGGGGGAGAGGAGACAAACGTCCAAAATCAATGACATATTTTAAATGTCGCTGTTACAAACTTAGAAAGTTGATAGAATAACAGGTTTTGCATTTGCATGTACTTTGCGAAGGATATAAGACTGACTCTCAAATGTTTGCCATTATTTAGTGAGGAAGAATGATAGCAGTGTCGCCAATTCTGGTGCTTGAGAGTGGGTAAAACAGGGAGCATTTCGAAGGCGTGTCAGAGAAGGTTCTCCAATATAGTATGTACTTGACTTTGAATGAAGTACAGTACAGTACCGTGTAGCAGAGCTTTTAGTTAAATGCGTAGTTATGCCTTAACATGTTTTAATCATTTCTGAAACACAGAATTCACATTTAATTGATTGTTTTTTGGGTAGTAGGCTAAAAGCCATGTGGATACTTTTTCAACACAACAGTGCAGTGTGATGATGTGACCGGGCACATGGGAAATACAAATAAATACAAAAAAATGAAATTGGGATTTAAAGGGGCCACTCGGGAATACGTGGCACCCTATTATTTTGAGCCCCAAAACAGTATTTTCCAAGGAAATTTCAGTACACTTGAGAGGTCTGATTGAAATGCAATTTTAAGTAGGTAAATAATAAGCAGAATATAAAACTGTAGAAGCAAAACAGTAGGATAAACAGTTGGAAAAGAAACAAAGCACCGATTCTGAACTGGTGGCAAAGGCCACAGATGGCTGGTTTTATTTTCTCAGTCTTTGTTCTATCAAGATAGTAATGGAACTGCCTATGTACATCCAAGGAATGAAGAATCATTTCCCTTATGTTTTGTGGTTTGGGAAAGAAGGTAGGTAGACTTATGGCTTGATTTAAGGATGTGTCTGTCACCACCTTGAGCATATAGGAGGGTTAGTCCTGAGACAGACTCTGTCTGGATGAGGAAAGGTGTCACTGCCACAAGTGAATGCAATTCAGAAACCCTTCTAGTAGAAGTGATAACTAACAAGAAGGCAGACTTCTATGTCAAGAATTTTAAGTCAGCAGACACAACTGGTTCAAATGGTGAAAGAGTAAGTTTTTCCAAAACAAAATTAAGGTCCCAGGGTGGGTCCAGAGGCCTTTTGGGTGGCCTGATGTGGATCACCTCTCCCCAAGAAACTGTTTCATAAGAGGGTGAGAAAAGATATGGGGTGGGGCAGGGATGTGGGTTGAGAAAGCTGAGGCATGAATTTTTATGGAGCAGTAAGTTAGGCCTTTGTCAAACAGACTTGCTAGACAGGACAAGTTGATGGTGATCTTGCCTAGATGGGGATTCTGAGCATGTTGCCCACATCAAAGGGAGAATCTCTTCCATTTAGATGAATAGGATTTCCTGGTGCTAGGTCTTCTGGAATCTAATATCCAGTCTTTCTAAGGGTGTCCTGAACCTGTTTGTCCAGAATAGGATCCCTTCAAGATGTTAAGGTATCCTCCATACTGATAATTTGAGAGTCCACAGGTTGGGGTGCACAATTTGTGGTCATTAATACAACAGATTTGTGAAAAACAGTATATATAGACCAAAAAACTTTGATCTGTTTGGAAAAAGAAACATCTGAGGAAATGCGAAAATATAAACAATAAGATGCCAGATAGGACAAGATGACTGTGATCTTGGCTAGATGGGGATTCTGAGCATGTTGCCCACACCAAAGAGCATCCTGGGGAGCAGATGGATTGGAGGGAGTGTATAGATGAAGAGGCCTGTCCATTGGAATGAGAAAGCATCTGTCTTCCAGACTGAATTTGTTGTGTCCCTGAAGCAAAACCTTTTCAATTGAGTATTTTCCCTGGTGGCGAATAGGTCTATTTTGAGGAATTCCCCATTTTTTGGTTATGCTGAGAAAGGTTTCCCAATGCAGTTGCCACTCTTGCTGAGGTGGTATGCTAGTTGGTTGTGCACACCTGGCAGGTATTATGCTAAAAGGTGTAATCCCATGGAGTGTGCTGCTTCCCAAACATCCATTGCTAGACAACAGAGATGGCAGGAGTGAGTTCCCCCTTTCTTGTTTATGTACAACATGACTGTGGTATTGTCTATTTTCACCACTAGCACCCCTGTTTCCATTTCTCTCTGAGGGCTAGTAGACCTTTTTGAACTGCCATAAGCTCCTTTAAGTTTATGTATTTGTCTCTGAGTCTGTGGTCCCACTTCCCTTGCATCTGGAAGTGGCTGAAGTGTGCTCCCCAGGCTACCTCTGAGGCATCTATGGTCAGTGTTTGCTCCTGAGAGGGGAATCTGAAGGGGCAACCCAGTTTGTGGGATCAATTCCTCCTTGAAGTAATGAATCAGTTTGATCCTGTCTGAGAGTGGATGTGCATGCTGGCACTATACATTTTTGAGGTACCACCAGAGTTTCCTCATGTGTAGCTTGGCCAGGGGAATCATGAGGATGCATGAGGCCATGTACCCCAGAGTCCTGAAGTACTCTCTGGCTGTGAGAAAGTCCCTGACCATGATTTTTTGAAAGTGCGGAGTCAGGAAGGAGACCTTGTCTGGAGGCAAGAAAGGCTTTTGGAGAGTAGAATCTTGCAGGGCCCCTAATGACACAGTTCTGGTCATGGGGTCTGTTTGGGATTTTTGCTGATTTGGGTGGACCCCAGGGAGGTTCTGGGTGAACATTACGTCTGAGTTGAATTTTGTCAAGCTTGTAGCCTGGATAATGCAATCATCCACATAGGTGTACATTTGCAGAAGGCAATTATAGGGACTAAGCATTTTATGAAGACCCTGGGAACAGTAGACAAGCCAAAGGGCAGGGCAAAAAATTGATAGTGCCTGGCACCTGCTCTTAAGCACAAAAAACTTCTGCATGATTCCTCTATGGGAATATGCAGGTATGCATTCTTTAGATCTGGGATAATCATAAATGCCTTTGGAGAAATTATGGCAAAGAGTTTTTGAAGGGTCAATATCTTGACTTTTGGGACCTGTAGGAACTGGTTGAGGGCAGACAGGTCCAGTATAGGCCACCATATGCCTTCCTTCCTGGGAACTAGGAAAATTCTGGAGTAGAAATTCCTTCCCTTTTAGTGCTCTGGGACCATTTATACCAAGCCCTGGGCATGTAGCATCTGTATTTGGGAAAGAGCCTCTGCCCTTTGGTTTGGGGGAATGTCTGGAAAGCCTGATGGCTTCAAGGCTGCTTGAATTTGAGCTTATAGCTCCTTGAAATAATGGTTAGTTCTCACTGGTCTAAAATAATGAGGGACCAATTCCTTTGGAATAATGTTAGCCTTCCTCCAAGTCTGGGAAAAGGAAGGTAAGGGAGGGGGAACTATCATGGAAGAGACTTGATTGTTCCCTGTCAGAGGCCCGTGGTCTGGAACTCCCTAGCCTAGAGGTTTCTGAATGCCATTGCCTGGGTCTTTGATGCTGCCTCTGGCTCCTTTCCCTTCATGGCTTTCTTTGCCTAGCCTTTTGAGAGGGAAAAGACCAATGCTTGGAAGGATAGTTTCTACTAAAACTAGGGAGGAGCACCTGCAGGAAATCTTTAACAGTCTACATAGACTTGACCTTGTCTTCCATTTTTTTGAGCACTGCTTCTGCTTAGGGGCCAAAGAGAAATTCCTTCTTCAGTGGGGCATCCAAGAGGTTTGATTTGATGTGCTGTGGGAGAGACTGCTCCCTCAGCCATGTGTGCCTCCCAATTACAGAGCCTGTAGGTGGAGCCCTGCTGGAAGCTTCCATGGCATCATTCCCACAGTAGAGGGAATGCTTTGCTACCCGGTACCTGGAATTCCAAAGAACCAGTGACTCCTTAGAGAGACTCTTGATCTCTAAAGTCATAAGCTTCTGTCTCATATGATCCAGTGAAGTCTCCTGGTATTTTATCATCTGTAAATGGCAGTTTAATGCCCTCATAGATAAGATGGCGGAAGTGTAAACCTTTTTACCAAATCTATCTAGGGCCCTGCTTTCTTTATCTGTGGGAAAAGGATTTCTGGAGGAGCTAGCTCTGGCTCCTTGGGAGCTAGGGGGCACAACCTCTGGGTCAGCTGCAGGATTCTTAAAGAGATGGTTATGAGAATCCAAAACCCTACAAAATCTGTCAGGTTTTCTAGGGGCAGAAGTGACGGAGTCTGGCTTCAAGGAAGAGTCCTGAAAGACATCATCCACAATCCCCAAAACAGGACGGATGGTGAGGGGTTTATCTTCTGGGAGGTTGTGAAATTCCCTTATTCTATTCTTGGGCTGACAGTAATCCTGGGCTTCCCACTGGAAATATTCCCTCAAAGTGAGTGTGCAGTATTTCCCTGAAAGATAAATCCTCAGGAGGGGAAGCAGAAGCCAGATTCTCCTCAGAGTCTGAGTCTTCAAAGGATGCCATGGAGGGGCCCTCTTCAAAAACAGAATCCTCCTGGTCAGAATCCACATCCAACCAAAGGGATCATAAAGGACTTCTTGAAAGGGATCTCTTTTCCGTTTTTCTGGGGAGGATTCAGAAGGGGTTGCCTGCCTCTGACAATGGAAATAAGGTGCTCTGCCAATCTCACAAGGTCCTGCTAATAAACCTGAGAGTGAGAGCTGGTAGAACTAGGTTGGGGCTGACAGGAAGACAGTTTCTAAGGAGTAGGTCTCGATTTAAGCCTGGCAACATCCAAAGCACAGATGCCTGTCTCCCTTGGAAGAATGGCTGATGTCAAGGTCTGGCACCGTGCAACATCGGCTGTGCTGTGGTCATTGGAAGCAGAGACCTGCAGTGTGGTCCCGGACCTGACTGACAGAGTCCTAAGGCTTGGGCAGATGTCAAGGGACTCAATGGCATATCAGACTCTGCATGGGTCTCAATAAAGACCTGCGCCATCACCTTGGTTGCAGAAGGGGGCTGTGAAAGTGCCTCACATTCTTCAGTGATAATAAGCCTGAGAGGACTGGCTGACAGTGAGCAGACACTGTCTGAGGCCCTAATTCTGGGTTGTTTTTCCTTCTCCTACTTACACTTAGGTAAATTGGCTTTGGATTGAATGATGGACACTATAAAACACAGTCCACCTAAAGCTTCGCTGAGGTGCCTAGCTAAAATTTCGGCCCTACATCTAATAATTCTAGGATTGAATCAGGTGCAGAAATGACAGTTGGAAAAGTCGTGGTCTGGGTCCAAGCAAGTTACACAAAAAGAATGGAGGTCTCGGTGTGGAATCTGTTTACCACAATGGAGACAATTATTAGTTTTAGTCAAAAAATATAGAAAGGGCTCCCCAACAGGGTACTCTGAAGCCTTCTCTCTGATGCAGCCTGCCTGACACACTGTCTGAATCTCTGCTTCAGGCTCTGATGGCAAGAAAGAACTGAGATCATGATGTTGGCTGATTCCCTTTATACCCAAGCATACTGACATTGTCAGGGCATCTGCCGGCTGTAGGAAGAGGCAGATTTTTCTCTGGTAGTCGGGCCAGCCAAGGGCTTCCATGGTGGGAAATCCCACAAGTCAGGGCTGCAACAGTGAAACATGAAGAACATCCAGCAAGAAGGGAATCACCACAGTGATCTTTGGAGAGTCATTCTAAATTTTCAGAATTACCCTCAATATCAGTGGAAAGAGTGGAGAAGCATACAGGAACATTCATGTCCAAGGAAATTAAAATGCATTTGTTTTCAAGTCCTGCTTGCAAGGAGTCCTGGAGCAGAATTTTGTCAGCTTGCTGTTTTGAATGGAGGCAAACAGATCTAGTTGACATGTTCCTCATGGCTACAGCAATTCTTAGAAGACCTTCTGATTCAGTTTCATTTGTAAGGGTCTGCCTTGATCCTGCTCAGCTTGCCTGCTATAATTTTTTTCTCTGATGAGATGTCAAATGGTGACAAAAAATTATACCCCAATACCATTATACCATGGATAATTTGAATACAGGAATGACTTGGTTCCTCCCTGTTTGTTTAGGTACTGCCTGCAATCACTTGTAACAGTCCAGGGAAACATAGATGACTGAGACAGTTGAGAGCATTTACTTCTTACAACATCTCTTTTACATTTATGTGCTTTGATCTGTCCTTTTTGTTTCAAAGAGCCTGCAGTTTTACTTGCATAGGCAATACTACCAAAGCAAAGTCTGAGGTGTCCATAGTTACAGATTGTGCTAGAGCTGCAAGGGAAAAAAGGTGACTTGGATTCAGATAAAACTGGTCTCCACCAAAGCACTTCCCTTTTTACACATCCCAATACAGGAATCTGGAATATTAGGGATGTTGATGTTTGGACCATACAGATTTTAGGTACCATTGAATCTTTGTCATGTGGAGAATGGCTAGAGGAATTGTGAGAATTGTGGATGCTATGAGAAATTCCCTTGCTAAAGCTTTGGATTAGGCAGAAAAAAAATCAGGTACAAGTCTAGATATAGTTATACTTTTCCCTATAGAAGAAACGCACTTTGAACTGTGGTATCGAGGAGACACTTCAGGAAAATAATCTTCTGAGAAGGAGTTGGACAAGACTTTTGAATACTCTCTTGAAACCTCAGAATGTGAAGGAGATCTCTCTCACCCAAGTGAGAGATTCCTGACACTTTGAAAAAGTCTCCACAAAGGTAAGCAAGTTGTCTAAATAAGGAAAAATGTGAATATCTTGCAGACTTCAAAAGGCAATCACTGGTGATTTGTGACCAATCTTGGAACAGTAGATAACCCACATGGTAATCCAGCCACAGAAACCCTTAAAAACTTTTTAAATCTGGGGCTATAGTGTATAATGATAAGCATTATTTAAATTTAGAGTTACTAAAAAAACTGAAAGGGGGAATAAGTGGTATGAGGTTGTGAAGGGATAGTATTTTAAAGTTTGGGACTTACAAAATGATTGAGAAAAGTAAGATCTTAGACTGGTCTCCATGAAGCTTCTTTCTTTGGTATCGGAAAGATTCTTGATTAAGAACCTTTCCCTGTCAGAGAAAGAAAACAGGTTCTATGACCTGAATGCATTAGTCGAGGTACCAGAAGCATTACATTTCTATACGCAGTCCAATCGCTGGAGCTTCGTGTGTTCTTTATGGCTCTATGACCCGAGTCAGTAAATACTGAATGACAGGAGAGAATAAAGAAGTTTGGTCTGGTGGATGAGGACGAATCCTCTGAAAGAAGGGTCTCCCACTGACATCTGTACCCCTGATCAATCACTCTCAGAAACCACTGTCTGATATATGTTACCAAAGACAGAATGGAGCTCCAGATTTTGGGGGAGTTTTAAAGGCTTGTCAGGGTGAGAGGGAGTGTTACAATTTGCAGATAGTCATTCAGACTTGTTGGACTATCCTGGTTTCTAGGAGGCTCCCCTTTTCTTTTTGGAACCTCCTTGGCATTTGTTTTGAATATCTGCTTTCCTGAAGTTTGCTGATTCTGCATATTTTGATTTTTATAATTAAGATCCTGAGTTAGGTATGAAACCTTTAACAAATTTGAAGAAGTAAGGTTGGAAAATATTAGTTGCCCTTTGAATTGGTTCCCTCTCTCAACAAACTTTTTCAGAATCCCAGCAGCAGATGGCCCAAAAACAACCTCCCTATCAAGGGTAGCATTCAAAATGTTAGCTTTAACATCCTCAGGAACATTTTGAGAATGTAATCATGCAACCTTCTCATAACAGATCCAGTAGTAAACACACCTCAAAGAATGTTTGGTTACCCGAGGAACAGAAGAACTAACAGCACATAGAGAACATTTAAACTCAGATAAAGAAAAAGTGGCAATAATGTTCACCATATTCTCACATGAAGTAAGCAAAAATGTTAACATGTGAGCTTGACAATTATGAATCCTAAAAATAAGTGTGGCAGAGGAGTAAATTGTTTTCCCAAATGTATCAAAAGCTTTCCCATCCTTATCAGGAGATGTGAGGATGGTTATCATTAACTAAATGCAGAAGGATTTGCCAAGGAAATCACTGCAGGGTCAGATCTGGAATTAGAAAATACAAATTTGTAAGACTGAGGAACTTTATGCAATCTATCTATCTGCCTTCTTAGGAGCTGCAGGTAAATTGGCTGTCAGGCATGCTACAGGGAGTAATAAAAACATCCTTCAAAACTGGAAAAACGGGACGGACAGCAGTAGCTAGAGGAAATTCTGGTTGTAATAAATCATAATATTTTTTTCAAAGAAACTGCAATGTTGCTGTGTTTTCACTGAAACAATTGGCTCGTCCTAGATATGGTTTTAGTGCTAATGTTGTCTTTTTTTTCATGAACTACTGTATCTGTTTTTCCTTACTTTTATCTTCCAAGAGACAGTCCGAAGAAATATTCCCATCAGAATCAGTTACATTTTTCAGGAAAAAAAAAAAAAAACAGAAGTTGTTCCCTCACAAACTTTTCTGTTCATCACATTGGAAATTGTAAGAATATGAAAAACGTATTTTTCTCTGACCAGTAAATTCAGAATGAGAAGAGTTAAAAGCCTGAGCTAAGCTCAATAAATCATTCATGTCTAAAGTAACAGACAGGAGAAAATAAATGCTTACTTTCCTGATTCTTTTTGACAGGAATCTCCATAGACGCAGATACCTGTCAGGGACATCATACCAGGTAACAGTCATCACAGTCCAGGCAAAGAAGTATTCTTAATTACTTCCTCCTAGACTGGTAAGCAAGGTTCTCCCATGCCTACCAAGGACACTCCAACAGCTGCAGAGGATGTGTCTAACCTGTTGTCTGTGTTGGCTGAAGGGATTACACCTGACGAAATCAAGGAAAAAGACAAATTGTCTGAGAAACCAGAAATGGCACAGCAGAGTCACTCTGAGGCTGAAGCAAACTATTAGCCTATAGCAAAGGCTATCTGGAAATGTTCTTATTTTTGAGGAAAAACGAAGGAACTTGTAATTTATTCCAGGGCAAAGCTGTGAGGGAAGCCTGAAGTCCGGGGAAAACTGACAGCATCAGGAAGTAAAAGGTAAGCACAGGAAAGTAGCATTTTCACCTTAAAAACAGTGCGAAAAATTCGATATACATTTAGCCCAGACATCGAACCAAATTAATACAACTTTTCTCAGAAAAAAATTAGAGTCTTCTTCTTCTTTCGGCTTTTCCGGGTTAAGGGTCACCACAGCGGAACTCCGGTCCACTAGTGATTGGCAGTAGATTTTTACAGTGCCGAGTTGCCAGCCCAATGCCCAACCTTCAAACGAAGGCACGCCCATTCACGCATGTCTTTCGAACGCCACTCGACCATGGGGAGGACATGCAGACTCCACACAGAAGCCACTCCAGCCGAGAATCGAACAGGAGAAGCTCTTGCTGTGAGGTGACAATGCTACTGCTGCACCTCCGCGGCTATCTCAGAAAAAAATTAGAGTAAACTTAAGAAAAATATAAGTTTACACTAAAACTAATCAAAATACCACTGTAAGGTCATAAGACAGTCCAAAAAATTTAATTCTATTACAAAACAAACAATTTTACTTATAAATGTAGTCTTTCAGTCTTAAAATAAATTGTAGAATGCTTTTTCACTGAAAGGAAATTGCCTTTCCAGCAACAGAGAAATGCTACCCAACCATCAATCCTAGAAAGCCTGCAAGAGGAATGCTCTTTGGCAGCAGGAAAACTTTAAATGGCTTGATTTCCAGACTGCAGATGTTCTCCTGCCTAGTTCAAATTGTCAGTGGTCAATGGTCTGGGTGTTTGAAAGGTGCCCTTAAGCTTTGGAAGCTGGCCAGTTGTTATAGCCTAGGCAGGATATAATATATACAGCTTAGGCATTTGCAACAGCGATCAAACAATGAAAATTATGCAAATAAACAAGGTGGGTGTCACTGCAGCCTGAACGTGTATGACAATATGCAAAGGGACTGGACAGAAAAAAAACTCCTCATGAGAAGGAATTTTTAGCATGACAACTTAATATCCCTGTCCTGGGCTCTCTTCTTTTTATCCTATTTGGAACTGCCATGCCTCTGTTTGCCATCTGTCATCTGTCATTTATTACATAGATAACATCACACAATATTTCTTCTCAAAATCTTTACAAGAAATGTCCCTAATCCTCTAAATGGTCCTCATGCACTACAGTCAGGCCTCTGGCTAAATACCATCATGACCAAAGCTAAGCTGTTCCATCCAGTAATGCTTTAACCAGACCACAAACCCTATTTTAACATACATGACAAAATAACACTACCCCAGAACTTGTCAAAACCTTTAAACTAGTCACATTGAACACAGCTTCAAAGTTTCATCATCAATTCACCTACATAGTTCAGCAATGCAGCTGCAAGAATGTCATACTCTAAGTGGCATGTAGGAGTATAGGAAAACAGGACTCTTCCAGTTTGCACCACAATGTCTACAGACTACCTTCTGTTCAAACTATTCTTCTGAGGCTCTATTCTGAAAATCTCAGTACCTCTTTAACAGCAAAATTTCAGAAAGCCTATTACTTGTACCACAAATTACCATCTGGAGCTTCCCCTCTAAACTACCCCACTGCCTCTCCCTTATGGAAAACATCTGGCCAGACTCTGAACAAAATGACGTCTGTATCTGCTATAGGAATAGCTCGCAACATACTCCGTTACAATGATGAGTTATCTTCCCTTAATAATGTGCTACAATATTACATATCAAACCCTACTTCTGCTCCATAAATCAGTTCCAAACAGAATTCATGGCCTCACACAACAGCCATGGTGACTTCCCTTAGTTAACTTTTTGCCTCCAAATGCTGGAATGCTCTACCATATGTCCTAAAGACTAACTCTAATGCATTAAGTCTCACACAAGTTCTCAAATAACACCACCTAGGCACTTGGATTGGTTAATTATAACACTGTATTAACAAAGATAACCCTCTTGTTATTTACTCTCAGTTTATTTTCTCTAAGTCTTTTGGGTTTCTAATACCATGATGGGAACAGACCGCAGTCCTAAGTCAGGTACAGTTAGAGTTCATAAACTTAGTATTGTTTCAGTCTTTGATGTTAGCCAAGAGTGCTCTTATCAGTTCCCGTAATGTATCTACAATTGCCTCCTTTTCTAATTCATACAGGTTTATATGTATGGCTGTAAATTCTTTTTTTTTTTTTTAGACTTGTTGCTCCTACTACTATTGGAACTGTCTGGGTATTTTTCTTCCACATTGCTCTCATTTCTGCTCACAAATCCAGTACTTTATGACCTCCTCTCTGTACATAAGATACTGTAATAACTGGGAGTAGCAATTTCAATGAGAGATGCTAATATTGTCTTTTTTCATGGACCACTGTATCTGGTTTTCTTACTTCTATTTTTTTTTTTTTTTGAATTGTTGATAATGGGAGATCCCATGTGATATAAACCTCATCATCCTCATCATTCTCTATAATGCTTTGTGGTTCAAGTTTCCAATGCTTCTCAGCTATTTCTATATTCTGGTGTTTGTATATACGTTATTGTGCCTTTCAGTACACAGGCCCTTTGCCATGAGTGTATCACACCCAACAAAAAAAAAAAAGATGCTCGACTGTTTCCATTTCTGTTTTACATAACCTGCATTTGTATGTTTCTCATACCTTTTCAATGGACTTTGTAAACCAATGTGTATATAGTCCACTGTTCTGGGATGCCATTATTAGCCTTTCATCTTTTGATTTTAATTCACCTCTCCTTAACCATTCCTGTGTTAAATCTTGGACAATAGAAGGTTGTTCAAGGTGAACTCAGTACTTTCCACTATATTTATGAATTTTCCTATTTTCTTTCCTTCTTATCTGATCTTTTTCTTTTTTGGCACATTCATTTGCTGTCTGATTTTTGTCTAAGTCTTGTTTGATTTCATTCCCACTTCATATCAAAATGCTTCTGCTAAACTTAAGACTTCTCATGTTTTAAAACTTTCACTATGTTTGGATCTGATAAGGTTGGCAGATATGTATGCAGTCCCATGACTGCAGATCTATACATGTAATCAATTTCAAGGAGGACCACACTTCCTTCAGAGAAAGCACTATATAATCTTGGTAATAATTGATTTTTATATATCATTTAATAAGCATAAAGCACTTTTCTTGTTTTCTTGTCGAAATGATCCAATACTTTTTGGGCCAGTCAATCACCCAAAAAAAGAAGTTATGTACTCACCATAATGTTCCATGTGAGTTGTTCATCTCACCTTCATTCATACAGATGGGTTCGGAGCTGATCCTCGGCTCTGAGTTGGCCTACTACAAAGCTCGAGGTCTTCAGACAGCTCACTGCCAAGTCCCTATGCCATGATGCACCCTGAGTTACCTCAGATCTTGTTTGCTGCATCTAACAATACCATGTGCCATTCTATCACTTTTTTTAGGGAAAACCCATAGAAAGACTGAGCAACCATGATAAAACTAGTATTTCGGTCCTCGAAAAACCCTGAAGGGGGTAGGAGGGTGGGAAGTAAGAATGAAGGAGCCATGAACAACTCACATGGAATGTTATGGTGAGTACATAACTTTTTTATGTGAAGTTGTTCTATCTCGCCATTCATTCTTACAGATGGCTAGCGTCCCAAGCACAATCTTTCTCAGGTGGCTCACAGGAGTATGTTTTTCAGGACAGTAGAACCAAAGGAGGCCCTGTCCCTGGAGGCCTTATCAACTTTGTAATGAATGATAAAAGTACGAGGTCTTGACCAAGTGGCTGCTGCACAAATATTGTTTATAGGAAGCCCTGCAGAAAAAGCAGAGGGTGCAGACACTGCTCTGGTAGAATGAGCCTTAATTTTGTGTTGCAAAGGTAAATTGGCAGCTGAATAAGTGAAGGTGAAGCAATCGTATAAGCATTTAGATAGTGCTGTTTTTGCCACTGGCATACCTTTCCTAGAATCTGTAAAGGAAACAAAAAGTTGTTCTGATTTTCTGAACTCTTTAGTTCTATCCAGGTAAAATCTGAGCTGTTTATGAACATCAAGCTTGTGCAGCATATACTCTAAGTTATTGGTGTGTTTGGGGAAAAACACTGGTATATCTATGATTTGGTTAAGGTTAGCTTCAGTACAAACTTTAGGTAAAAATGAAGGATTTGTTCGCAGGGACACTCTGTCAGCATGAAAAATCAAATATGGAGGTTTTATGGACAAGGTCTGTAGCTCATATTCTACGGCAGATATGATGGCTACTAAAAAGATAAATCACATGAGGGAGCTGGCTCGAAAGGTGGGAGAATAATGCGTGAAAGCATAAAATTTAAGTTCCATGGGGTATAAGGGGATTTCACTGGTGGTCCGAGGTGGAAGGTCCCTTTGAGAAAGGCTTTGGATAACTTGTGTGACATTATGTTCAATCCTTCAAAGCCAAGGTGAAAATCAGAGATGGCGGCAGGATGTACCCGAACTGTAGCTGCCGCAGCTCCTTTGTTGAAAAGCATAGTCAAAAATTGTAATATAGAGGAAATGGGGACTTGGTAGGGATCAATGTTATTCTGAGAAGCCATACAGAAAATCTTCTCCATTTGCTAAGGTACAACTTCCTAGTAGAGGATTTATGAGAAGATATTAAAATATGCTGTGTTTTGTTTGAGAGGTTATGGAACCTGGCTATGTTGGAAATTGGAGCAGCCAAGCTGTCATTTTTAGGGAATGAAGTAAGGGGATGAAGAGCCCCTGACGAATATGTCAGAAGGTCTGGAACTGGGTCCAGAATCCAAGGCTCTTCTAACAGATGAAGTCGAAGGAAGGGGAACCAAATCTGACGAGGCCAATGAGGGGCTATTAGAATGATGGTCCTTCCCAGGGCTTTTGCTTTCTGTAATACTTTGGGTATAAAGGGAATTGGTGGGAATGCATAGAGGAGACCTGGAGGCCAATCGTGTATGAGTGCGTCCCTTGGGGAATCTCCCCGGGGGGGGGGGGTCACGGCAAAGTAGCTTCTGCATTTTGTGTTCATGTGTGAAGCAAAAAGGTCACAGCAAGGCTGGCCCCACCTGCGGAATATTCTCTCCACTATCTCTTTTTTGAGGGACCACTCATGAGGCAACAAAATTGCCCTACTCAGTTTGTCTGCAATCACGTTGGATTTCCCCAGGATGTGCATTGCTATCAAAAAGCGCTGGGTGGATGTAGCCCACTGCCATACTCCTAGGGCCTCACAACAAAGGGGACAGGACCTGTTTCCTCCTTGTTTGTTCAAGTATCAGACCACTGACATGTTGTCCGTATGAATCACAATTGTCCAGAGGGAGAGAGTCCTGAAAGTACTGCAACGCCAAAAGTACCACTCATCTCTAGGACATTGATATGCAGATGTGTCCATTGTTCGGTCCATGTCCATTGGGCTGTTCTTCCCTGAAAATGCCCTCCCCACCCTATCAGGGAAGCATCCATGGTCACTATGGCCGCTGGTGAGGGTAGGATAAAAGGACGACCTATCGTTACTTGAAGAAAGGTCAACCATCACCAAAGATCCTTTTTGCATTTGTTTGTTACAATTATGAGATGAGACATTGGGAGCTCTTGATAAGACCATTGAGTGAATAGCAGCCATTGTAGAATCTGCATGTGCATGCGACCCAGCGGTATCGCTATTATTGCAGCTGCCATCATGCCTAACAACTTTAGCACTTCTGATGCTAAAGCCTTGTCTCTGGATATGATGTTCTTGACTTGCTGACGAAGTAGTAAAACTCTTTCTACTGGAAGTTTTAAAGTGGTGATGGTGGTGGTGTCCAATTCTGGTCCGATAAAAATGATATGTTGCGATGGCAACAAGGCAGATTTTTCTGAATTTATGGTAATGCCCAGATGATTGCAAAGAGTAAGAGTGGTGTCCCTGGCTTGTATGAACTGATGCCTGGTGGTGGCAGTGAGGAGCCAATCGTCTAAGTACGGAAACACCTGGAATCCTAAACGCCTCAGGTGAGCCGTGACCACTGCCATACATTTGGTGAACACTCTGGGGGCTGTAGTAAGACCAGAGGGTAGGGCTCAAAACTGGTAATGATTGGCTCCCAGCCAGAAGTGCAGATGATCCCTGGATGGTCTGGCCATTTTTATAAGGTAGTACGCATCCTGTAGATCTATCAAGCACATCCAATTGTCTTTCCCTAAGAAGGGAAGTATCAATTGAAGCATGACCATCTGGAACTTCTCTTTCTTGACAGATCTGTTTAGTCTGCTGAGGTCTAAAATAGGTCTCCAGTCCCCTGTCTTTTTTGGAACTAAAAAGAATCTTGAGTAAGTTCCGGATCCTGTCTGGTCTGCTGGGGATGGTTGGATGACTCTTTTTCTTGGCAACATTTGGACCTCTACTGTTGCTTGTTCCCTGTAACTGGGTGGAACATCCGTGATTTTTGTTGTCAATGGAGGGGGAATAGCGAAGAGAATGAAATATCCTCTGGAAACTATACTTTGTACCCAGTTGTTATTTGTTATTTTGAGCCAGGTCTCTGGATACAAAGATAAGCGACCCCCGACTGCCTCCAGAGAAGGACAGTCGGGCCTCCTTTTAGGAGCACTGGTAGGGCTTCCCAAAGAACTGGTCTATGTTGCCCTGGTTTTGTGGATCCCCTCTGCAGCAAGGGTGGTATCTTTGATTATTGCCCCCTCCTCTGCCCATGGAGGGGGATTCACCACTTGTGTCCAGAAAGGCTCCTTGGGCTTTTTGGAACCACATCTTTCCTCCCTTTTGACCCTTGGGGTAGGGTCTAGTAGGGGTGGAAAAATGGACTCCGGCGGCAGGCAGAGTCTTTCCTTCCTGCTCACAACTGGTTAAAGTTTCCTTAACTTTAGGCCAGAAAAGGGACGTACTATCAAAAGGGGTGCTGACAAAGGATGACTTAAAGGGCTCCATGAAGGAACACAAGTGCATCCAGGAGTGCCTCCTATGAGCAATTCCTGTACCAGCTGCATATGAAATGAGATGCATGGACGAGTTCACTATGGAATTGAGGGTAGCAAGCTGGGAGGAGATTTTGTCTGAAGCTGCTGCAGCTACCGTACCCTGAAGAGTATCTCCAAGCTCTTTTAGGAGGTCTCTTTGCATTCTTGTAAAATGTGTGAGATAGTTCAGTGAACACATGGCAAAAGTCGCTGAACTGTACATATGCTTCCCATATTTATCCATGATCCTAGAGTCTCTGTTAGGAGGATGGAGAGAGGAAGACATTTCTGACATCTCTTTTTTGGTGGCTGCCACCACCACCATGGCATCAATTGACACTCCCTTAGTGAGAAAGGACTTATCCTGAGGGGCAGAAATAAATTTATTGGGCCTCATAGGGACAGGCTCCATGGTGTCCGGAGACTCCCATGCCCTTTATGAGACCAGCTCCATGAGCTCATCAAAGGGCAGAGACACCCAAGAGGTGGAGGACTGAGACCCGAACGCCTTCAGGAGAACTGACTCATTTTCAGTAGGGTTGGTGGACTTCCAGCCACCCCTCTGCATCAGGATTTCTAATATCTCTGCAAATGAGATATCTTCAGAGGGGGACTGTGGGGACCCATCTGATTCATCTAAGTCAGTATTAGATGTGAGAGACTCCTGCAGGGAATCTAGGTGCTCCCTCTTGCAAATTTCTTCCTGGGAACCTCATCAGTGGGAACTTCTGGTGAGGTCTCGGAAGAACAGGTGCCACCCAGTGGGGCTTCCTGAGGCTCAGGATCTCTATGCTTCAAAAGGATCTGTGAGGCAGAAGTGGACACAGCCGCATTTGGGGAGAAGGTAGTTGGACCTGAAGTTGTAGATGTCTTGGGGGACATCATTCTCCTCATGGCCTCAAAGGCACCTCTGCTCCGATGAGAAGGGCCCACTGGATCTGAAGAAACAACTGATCCCCTTGGCTTTGAAACAGTGGGCTCTGAACCAGAGGTAGGAGCCAAACTCATCCAAGCGGAGGCCCCGAGAGCCAAAGTCAGAACCGACAGGTCAGTCCGACTATCCTCCCTGGACCCGACCGGAGAGTGCCAGCTCCTAGACTCCTCAATAGGTGCCGAGGAAGTCCGAGTAAATGGAACCGATGGCACTGGAGCAGGCCTCAGCTCCAAAGGCTCTACAATCATCAGGTCCAACTCCTCCAGCTTCGAAGGATCGGTATGGCTCGGAGGAAGAAAAGAAGTTGATGGGATAACAGTCTTCTGTTCCGAAACCACTTGGATCGGAGCCGATAAAAATTTAGCAAATGCGGGTACCTGTAGCAACTTTTGCACCATATGATCCACATCCAAATCAGATAGGCTGATCGAGGACCAAGATGAATGTATAGAGGGTGGAACTGACTGGAGAATGGGAGACTTTAATACTTCAGAGACCGGTTCCAGGACTGGTTCCGAAAAGACAGGATGCTCAGTTCTGAAGGCTGTGGAGCCGACGTCGACATTTTTTTTGATTTTGTCACATCAGTAGAAGAAACCTTAGAAGACTTTGAAGACTTGGGAGACTAGCTAGATTTATCCTGGACACTCAAAGCTCCCTGAAATGAAGATTTTAAAAGTCCTCTGTCAATGGGTTTTCTTTTTATCTCATGTAAAACTCTGAAAGAAAAAGAATGGCAAATGGAGCAGCTCTCTTGCAAGTGCAAGGCTCCGAGACAATAAACACAATTTACGTGACTATCTGTCACAGACATCTTTTGTTCACACTTTGGACACATTTTAAAGCCAGACTTAGTTTCTCCTGGTCAGCCATATTGAATTCTACATTACCAAAAATTCTAACTGTACAATAACAAACTGTAGTCTCAAAGAAGAATGCACACACACAACTTTAGCAACTTAAACTACAGTAATTAGCCCTAAACAACAAATAGGCTGTATAAGAATAAATGTGATGTAACTGTAATTATCTAAATGCACTCACACACACTATGTCTAAAGTTTAAAGAATCTTATTTAAACTACAAGGCTATATATATAACTATCACTAACTATTATAAGTAATACCAAATTTAGTAAAGAGCTTAGAAAAAAAGCTATACTGGCCCGAGCTGTGCTAGGAAACCTCCGATCTATTGCAGCGGCAAACTAGATCTGAGGTAACTCAAGGTGCATCATGGGATAGGGACTTGGCCTTGGGCTGACTGAAGACCTCGAGCTTTGTAGTAGGCCGACTCGGAGACAAGGATCGGCTCCGAACTCATCTGTAAGAATGAACGGTGAGATAGAACAACTTCACATCAGTAAGTTAGAACAGGAAGAGCAAACTGATTTGCAACTTGGACTTTATTCCTATATATCAAGCTAGTTTTCAGTATTACTTTTGGTCTTCTGAGGTATTCCTTACTGAGTTTTATTCTTATTTGTTCATGTTTTATTGCTGATCTTTCTTATATTCTCAAATATTTTTACACCTCCTCCTGCTCAGATTCCTTTATAACACATTTGTGTCCCATGTTGATATTTTCTAGGTGCTGTAGCTTTCCTTTTTTTTTAATTTTGCTTTTGTAGATTTATCAGAACTAAATGTTATTCTTTAATCACCTGAGAAAGTTTTAGCCATTTGTACTTGTGCTTTCAAATCCTCAATAGATTAACTATACAGTTATAATTTATCCACAAAAGGTAGATGGGAAGTCTTTAAACAAGGCTAGTTTCTGGGAGCCAAATTGTAACCATCTGTTAAGTAAACAGCTAAAATGGTTACGTCCAAGACAAAACAGTAGTGATGAGTAAGCAACACCTTGGAATATCTCCCATTTGAAATTTTCTCCCTGGGATAAAAATTTGCCCTTTATCATGGCTCAAATACTAAGTGATTTGCCACTGTTTCATGCTCAGTGCAATGTAAATGATCAATATAGGGTATACATTATACATCTGTAAGCATTCTCTTATTCATGAATGCAGGGTGCTGTCAAATGCTTTTTTGTAATCTATCCATGTCATACTTAGATTCTTCGCCCTTTTTACAACTCTCTGTTATGGTTTTATTTAGCACCAAATGATCCTTTTTTTCAATATGCCTTTCTTTTGTTACCTTTTTGTTCTACTGCCACAACAGATTTTTTTAAACAAATAAAAACTCTGTCTGCATCGATTCCAGTATATAATTTATATATTGTCAGAAGGCAAGTTATTGGTCTATAATTCATAGGATGGCTTGCAGGCACTCTGTTATGATGAAGTATCATTTTTCTTATTGTTAACCAGGTTGGTGTCTGTTTGGGATGCGCATTTTATGTATTTTTTACTTAAGATGTTAATACTTTTTGTTAGAGGTTAGGTACTGTATATGAGCCTGGTGTTTTCCATTTAGGAGCTTTTCCTAATTTGTTTCAATTTCTGTAGCTGTTACTTCATCCCATTTGATATCCCCTGCATTAAAGCTCTGTTTTATTTCCTTTAATTCTTTTATCCATTCAGCATCATGGTTATTTTCAACAGGACCTTTATAAATACTTCTCCAAAATACGCATATTTTTTTACTTTGTTTCCCACTTCTCTATAAAACATTTTTGGGTCTTCAATGTATTGTTTATTTTGTACTTTTCCTTTATATTTATCTGCATACCTTTTAAGTTTTTTTGACTGTGCTGATATTTTCAGTTTATTATTGGCAACAGTGTATGATAAATCCTGGTCTGTTTCGAAACTGTGCATTACTTTTACTACGTCTATCTTTCTAAGTACATTTGATGATCTAGTCCCTTTTCTATATTCTTTTAACAGTGAACATTATTGTCTTATATTACTTTACGTTTTTCTTTATTCAATGATTTCATACTGGCATTTTACTTGTTTCCCCATTTTCTATGTGACTCTATACTTTTGTGGTAATGCGTTATGTGTTATTAGTTTAGCTGCATAGTAATATATCCTGTTTATTTCTGTTACAACATGTAAATTTCTTTTAATAGTCCTGATCACTGTGTTTAATCTACTAACATTTTGGGTCTTATTTACTTTCTATAATTAATTTCTTTCATCTATCTTAATATGGCGATCCATCTTTATTAAATCAAGCAGGTCTTCCCTTAAAACATTTTCTTCTGGACTGAGATCATCTTCTTTGCTCTCTGTTTCTTGAGAGTATTCTACAGGAAGTCCCAGAACATCTGACATATCCTCTTCAGATGCACTCTGCTTCATCTGCTGTTCCTTCATATGGGAAACTTTGGCCCGTCATGCTACAATGCAACCTAAATTGCATCAGAGTTGTCACTGATTTCTGTTCCTTCCCTAGCTGTGCAGTTTCAACTGGACTGTTACACCAGTCTCCTACCGAAGGCTTTAGAGCATATTCATATTGCAAATCTTTTTCAGATGTCTTCTGCTCCATCTGTTTCTCCTTAATTTGGGAACCCATAATTTCTACATGCTGCAACAATGCCTGTGTTGGATTCTCCCCACTAAATCATTCACTTCACAGTTTCTATCTGTTTTAACTTCTTCCTTACTAATCATCTTTTATACATTCCTCCTTTATGTTATTATTTTTTTTGTATTGTGAAATGTTTCATATCTAGGTGCCTTTGTCTGTATTTCTCCTCAAATGATTTTGGAGCTGCATTTTTTTTTAATTGATTCGTTTGGCTTTCTCCTTTGCATAAACATTTTACCCTACTAGATCTCTTTTTCTTTTCCATGTCCACGTTTACTTTTTATATCCTTCAAAATCTCTGTTTTTTTTTTTGTTTATATTTTCTCATATCCTGTGTCAGTTCTTTTCCCAGGTGGCCTGAAGTTTTTTCATCTATGTAAAGTTTTTTTCATAAATCTGCTGTAATGATGAATATACATTTTCCTTTGAAATCTTTGACAGTTTTTCTTGTGAAAGTATGTTTCTTTCCTCTGAGTTCTCTTTTAATCTTTCTAAATAACTTCTTTGTGGAAATTCTGGGCTTCTTGCATAATAGTAACAATATGTAATAGCTTCCTTATCCTTAGTAATCTACTTTGTCATCTTTATGCTTCTTTTTTGGCATGTCTGTTTTTTTTTTTCTGGACTGCTTTCTCCTTCTACAATAGGAGGCCATCTTCCTCCTGAGCTTGGCCTAAGAATGTTTCTGTGCCCTAAGGATTCTACACTACTTTTTCTCCAGTCCTGGTACCACTGCATACACCAGGATTTGGCTCTTTTTATCCTGGGACTTGTGTGCCCAGCTTTCATTTTTATGTTTTAACCATTTTTCACCAAGACATGAGGATGAATTCAGTTCCAGCAAAACTACTCTCCTTTTACTGCAGATTTCATCTCTCCATTCAAACTCTGGAATCTCCATGTGCAGGCTTGTTGGTGTGACCTGAAGCAGATGCAAATGCACATACAAGTCAACAAGTCTACCAAGCAATAGACAAGACAGAGAAGGGATTAGACGGTATCCCCTGAAAAGTCCACAGTCAAGGCAGACTAGATAAAAAGGTCCCAATGCAAAAGACCATGGAAGAACTGTCATAATAAAATGATGCCACAAAAGAAAGAGGCCAAGCTATTGATTTAGTTGGGGTAAGTTCTTACAATAAAATCAGAGAAATGGGCTACAATATGTCTAAGCAGCTAATAGACTAGGAAACATGGAGATGGCTGAATGACTCTGTCAGGACTGCATGGCACAGGGATTAGGAATGTTCATACCACCATTATGGAATTGCCATGAGGGAAGACAGGAACAGCATTCCCTACAACTCAACTGTAAGCCTACATAAAGAAGCAAGGAATATGGACAGGAAAGTCTCCAGATAAAGAAGACAAATCAGATGAAAATCCTGATAATACTGAATTACTTCAGTACAGAAGGTTAGAAGATTTTTCCTCTCATCTGAAGGGTAATTTGTACCACTCCAAGTCATGAAAGGTAGACGAAGGGGACGAACTGACTCTGGAACAACTGTTAAACAAGGAGTGGTTTTCTCTACATAACCTGTAAAATCCTCCCACTATTTTTTTCTAACAAGGATTCTGATAGGTTTGTAGAATTAATGTGAGCAAACAGAAAGTTGCTGTTCTTTAGAAACATATAAACATATGATTGGAATATAACAGCACCTTAATGTGACAACAATGCCTAGGAACACTCAAAGAGCAAAGTCTTATCAGATACTTTTGAAAAATAAAATGTAAAACCAAAGTCTAAATTTGTGATGCTGGTCTGCTTAGTGATACTTAGGTACCAAATAAATGTCATGGCTGCAGAGAATTAGACTAAGCCCAAGGTTGTGACCAAGGAAATGCTCAGTCCTCAGCTTGCCTTCAGTATAGATACTGGAGTGCCAGATATAGGTAGTGAGCAAGGTGATTGTCTCAGAAGACCCTACATTAGACCCTTAAACTATGCACTAGCAAGGCTACAAACTTAAGAGGCCCTTCATCAGATCCCTAAATAAGGTCTTAACAAGATGATCATCTCAGAAAATCAGAAATATGACCCCAAAACAAGGCTCTAGCATGGTCAGTCAGCTGTGAATAGTCTTTAAATTCCCTGCACCAGATGTTGAACAAGGTCCTAGTGAGGGTGAAAGTTCTAATCAGTCTATAAAGTCATATAGGGAATCACTGGAACATTCAAGCATCTGCCCTTAACACTACTTGTTATAGTGTCTATGAGCATTTAAGCAGAAATAAAGACATAGCCTCAAATTAAACTATGTGTTTCTCTACAACTTAAATGCAACCCCACTAGAGCTTGTTACCACATGATGACTGTTCAGAAGGAATCTACAACTGATTATAAAAAGAAATGCATTATTATGGGTAAGAAACAAGGGTAGATTAAGCACTCAAGGTGATGTCTTGCAACACTATTATGCTGCAGCAGAGAGACGAACAAAGAACATACCAAGCACATGAGGTAGAAGTAATGCCAACCACATTGCCAGGGATGCTAGGTCCCAATTAACTTACAATCTAAACTGACTGGAAAGTGAAACACAAATGTTTAGATGTGGAGTACCATGGCACCAATACAAGGACATGCAAGAAAAAATACTTATCTAACTTCTAGGGTCCTCAAAGGAGACATATTTGAAGCTCCTAGAATCCATGCCTTAAACTGCTAAATACCAGAGGAAGAATAAATTATAGTGGCATGGAAAGGAAGGAAACCCTGGGTTAAGACCAAAACCTCTTCAAAAACATCCATCAAATGTCGACGGGACATCTAGAGATCAACAGCAGTTGACCCAGTATTCTGAAAATAACTTATAATAAGGAAGTGGGAGAGGAACCAGACAAAGTATGCAGCAGGAGGTCTAGTTATAAGTAACCTCTGGTAAAAAGGGACACTAGCCAAGAAAAGGAGATCCATGGTGGGAAAAGGAATCCCTGATGAACCTCAACTGAATGGTCAGAGGAGACAGCCACAGATGAGAGGAAGGGGAAAGCTTGGTTAGCAGCAAAGAACATTAAAGTCAGCAGGAATGTAGAAGTCACAAATGACTCCAAACAATATAGCTGGAATCATGGTTAGCCCTGTAGCTGCCAACATTCACCTCCATGAAAATCAATCTACTATGAGAGGATGTTCAGTTGAGAATGTAGAGATCAAAATCAATATGGTTCAAGGTTGACTCCACTGAGACAAAATCTTGACTCAAAGTAACTGTCAGTCCTGAAGAGCTCTTAGGGATGACCGAAACACAGGTCAATGGTGCTGATGTTGTCTCTGTAAAGAATAAGCCTGATGCCAAAGAAATCTGTTGACTCCTCAGGATCTCAGGGTTGGTAAAGTTAAAACCAACAGGTTGAAGTCAATCCTGCTGAGGTCAAGGTCAACCCTTTAAGGAACCTGTAGATATTAAGGAGGTATCTGGTGTTGAATAACATTGAGGTGGAAGCTAACTGTATGGAAGTCAATGCCTGATGAAGGAAGGGCCAATCCTGAAGGGATTAACCAACCACTAAGAAGAAAAGAGTTACTGGAAGATCTGCCAGAAATGTTCAGTATACAAGAAAAAACAGCATCTGGAGATTAGGGTCATAACATCGCCTGAAACCTCAATAATGTCAAAAGACACAGACAATGGCAGGTATAAAGGATCCAACTGCCATTACAACTTAAACAGCACTGGTGAGAGGAATGGGCATAAATCACTAGATGGACATGCAACCAAAAAAAGCCTCAAACTCAGACTGAAGAACAGGCACTGGGAAAAATCACATATGACACTGAGATTAAGCAGGGATGGTGACAGGGACTGTGGTAACTGTGGAAGTGGTGGTAAAAAACAGACCATGCCAGGCACATCTGCCAGACAAGTGAGCATTAAGGAAAATACAGCAAGCCAAGTAATAGTAAAATGAAATATAATTAAATGCCATGTCCAATACAGAGCAGATTACTATGCACAGGCAAATTGGTATACCTCGGCTGTTATGAGTTAGGTGCAACATTATAATTTTGACTCTTAGATTTAACCTTGCTCATCCTACTTTTACTGATTTCCTCATAAAGTTACACCTGGTTATGGGAATATGCTTTATTAAATAAATAAAATAAGTCCATACAAAGATTTCCTATTACTAACAATATACAGTTTAATAAAGGAAAAACATCAAATTTCCAAAATAAGAAAATGCTCCACTTTCTGACTCTCTGCTACGGTTTTAAGGGCCACATCTCTGATTTTAATGCTCAAAGGTTCAGAGGTAAACAAATTAGTACAGAAATATCAACCAACACAGATTCACTCTTAGAAGGGAAGTTACATTAGAAAAAGACATGGCATAAGACAGCTACATGTCTTAGCATAAATTCAAAATTGTATTAGGCAATAATAACAGGAGGGAGCAATGCTTACTTCTGTAAACACTAGTGAGCATAAACAGCTCAGAAATATCAACTAACATCAACCAAGACAGATTCATTGTGGATACAGAATGCATCACAAAAAGCTTTTAAAACCAAGCACAGACACTAAAGAGTCTGCATGAGAAAAGAACATTCGCATGGAATCACAATTCAGCATTCAGTCAACTTTGACCTGTAGGAGAAAGACTGCTAAACATATCATGCTACAAACAGAACTGCCAAATTAGCTATCTTCCCAAGAATAAGGAGGGGTTTTAGAATGACGTACCCTGAGTGGAAATATTAGGTTGCAGATAACTGCCAGAATAACTAAACTCAGCAAACTAAAAAAAAAAAGCTAAGACATCAGTGCATTAGGAGAAAGTATTTTTTTCCCTTTTTTAACACATTTATTGAATTATCACTTATGGCATAAGCAAACTTAAAATTATATAAAATTAATCAAACCAAATTAACAAGTTCACATTTATAAACATTCAACATCACATATATTGCTATATATCCTATAATTTAAGCAACATTATATAAATTATTAAATTCCTGCCTTTTCTTAAACCTCATTCCTCCTCCGAAACATTTTTTTGCATGTATCAATGGCAAAGGACAACACTCCCACAAGATAAGTGCTCGTTGTACAAAAGACAAATAATGTGAAATGAAATAGTGATAACAACGAAGCAACCAAGTACCACCAGGACGCTGAAATTCATAAAATGTTTATTGTAAAAAACACAGTAAGCGCTTTTGCTAAGTAGCTTCTTCAGACTGTTTTCGTTAAGTAGCTATAGTAGCTAGTAGGCTGTATATTTTCTGTATGCCTTTATATGTTTGACATATATTTTTGATTCTGTATTATTTTTTGTATTTGAATTTGTTTCTATATACATTCATGTAGATCAAGTGTGCTTATATGTGTCTTTTATCTGTGTACCTTTAAAAATTTTCTTTTTTAATTGGTATGTCTCTGTGATTGGTTTTAGTTTTTTATATAAGGACCACAATTTGATATTAATGTTTGTCAGTCTGAAGAAGCTACTTAGCGAAAGTGCTTACTGTGTTTTTTACAATAAACATTTTATGAATTTCAACGTCCTGGTGGTACTTGGTTGCTTCGTTGTTATCACTATTTCGTTTCACATTTTTCTGCATGTATTGTTCCCACAATTTCCCTTTTTTCTATGTTTTCAAAGATAATTTACTCCTACCCTTTTCTAAAGATCTCACTTCCTGTTCTTTTATCTTTGTTACAATATTCAGTACTTCAAGTATAGTTGGTTTAGATTTTGATTTCCATTTTCTAGTAATTGCTTTTATTTTGGCAGCCACCAGAATTAAACTTAACAAAGCCTTACTATGTTTAGGCAACTGAGATCCAGTATCCCAGCACAAAAAATCATTACACTCATTTGCTCACCCAGTATTTTGGAGTATTCTGTAGGGAATTTTTAAAGTCTGCCAATTCATTACACTTCCAAGACATATGTTCTCAGTTACCTATTTTGTCCCCATCACATTTCCAACATTTGCTATTTACCTGAGCAAACATTCTTTGGAGTCCACTTGGGGTATAAAAGTATCCATGCAAGCACTGCAACCAAACATCCTAAATCTTCTAGATTTTGTTGCATATTTGGGAGCCATACATAAGTCCCCCAATTTTTTTTTGTAATTGCATATCTAATCACATTTTTTCAATGTTTTCTGGCCTATACTGATTGGTTCCTATAGTTATCATGCAATATTGTATATGCCCTACGAATTATCATTTTTTAACAGCAGTTTTTGGTGCAGATTGAAATGAAAACTCAACTCCTATCCCTTTCTCTTTATAGATACTCTATCAATCCATGATAGGAAATGCAATCACAAGCCTGCAACCCAAATATCTCCTTGGCCTCTTCCAGTTCTATTATCTTCTCTTCTCTAATTATTTGTTCCCAGTACCTTGGTTCCTTTGCCATCTTCCTCCAGTAAATCCCAGACCCCTCTTGTCTATTCTCAGTAATCTTAACTGCAGTTAACCCTATCAGCAGAATCTCCTTTCTCCATTCCCATGTTGGTTTAGCTCTTGATATACTTTCTGCTAGTTTATGAATATAATGTTCTGTATGATTGTTATTCTCCTTAAGTATTGGTGTCCAAAATTTAATTCTATCCTTATTTCTTAAATTACCCCACTGCTTCATCTTCATCATCATCATCATCTCTTTCCACTTTGAATTGTAGCTTTCTACTTGTGTATAAGAGCCCTAACTGCGTAACTCTAAAATATCCCTTCAAATCAGGTCATCCTAAACCTCCTTCATACCTTTCAACTTCTCAGAGCAAGAAATCTGGGCAAAGGCCCATGAAAAATAGGTACAAATCTGTGCACAGATTAACATAAATTTGCATACATAATTATGTAGCCCCACCTACTCCAACAGAATTGTGGGATATCGGCTTTTAAATGCAAACTGAAGAACAGACAAACTTATTAAACACAAAATAAATAAAAGAACTATAGCATTTCAAATTAAAGCAAGCTGCAACTAAACAGAACAAAAATAAAAAAAAACAGTGTGCAAGTGCAACCCATTAGCCAAAAATTATAAACCAATCACAAAGCATCTTCTAGTTGGCACATCATAGGAGGGAGAATAATAGAAAAGGATAACAACAAGAATCCGGGATGGCAGTGTTTGTATTTAGGGAAGAATCTTCCTAATAATGCATGTATATTAGAATAATAAATCAGCTATGGATAAAAGTAATATATTAGCAGATGATACCTTTAAAGCTGCAATCTATGCTAGTGTTATAGCAACTGTATACTTAAAATGTATCAATCATTAAAACAAATGAGGTATGGTCTTTACATAACACATCAAGAAAAAGAAGTTATGTATGTACCATAACGTCCATGTTTGTTGTCCTTCATCTCGCCTTCCTTCTTGCTGGTTGGGTTCAGAGCCGATCCTCGGCTCTGACTCGGGCCGATTTACTAAAGCTCGAGAGCTTATACTGGCTTGAAGCTAACCCCTATCCCAACATGCCTAGCGGTAGCTATCCAGATCTCGTTTGTAATAGCCCACACTAGACAAAAAAAATAGTAAATGCAAATTTTACTAAGCTCTTACACATTTAAGGATAGGAAGGAAAGAGGAAAGACAAGGCATGATTAACTAACCTGGTATGTCAACAGAAAACTCAGCCAGTGTAACCAATAAAGAAATTCCTCTCAAACCTCCAGGAAGGGGGAAGGAGGGGGGACATAAGAAGGAAGGCGAGATGAAGGACAACAAACATGGAACATTATGGTAGGTAGTTAACTTCTTTATGTTATGTTGTCCCATCTCGCCTTCATTCTTCCTGGCTGGGACCGCATCCCCAGCACTTGGTTCTTGGGTGGCTCACTGGAACAAACTCTTCAGGACCAAGGAACCAAACGATGCCCTGTTCCGGAAGACCACATCCACTTTGTAATGAGTGATAAAGGTATGAGGACTTGCCCATGTTGCTGCAGCACAGATTGAATCTAAGGGCAATTTGGCTTGGAAGGCCACAGAGATAGCTAAGGCCCTGGTTGAATGCACTCTGGCCCTACCTGGAAGCTTCTTTTCATGCAAATCATAAGAATAACTGATTGTGTCTGACAGCCACTTTGATAAGGTCACTTTTGAAACTGGAGAACCTTGTTTATTGTGAGCAAAGGATACAAACACTTGATCTGATTTTCTAAGGTCTTTGGTCCTGTGTAAATAAAAACATAATTGTCTATGAACATCCAGTTGGTGAAGTCTATACTCTGCCTTGCTGCCATAATTGAGGAAGAATATAGGAAGCTCAATGGACTGATTTAAATTATACTCGGAACATACCTTTGGTAAGAAAGAAGGATTGGTTCTAAGAGAGGCTCTATCTTTGTGAAAAATGAGATAAGGCGGGTGAATAGATAAAGCGTGTAATTCAGAAACCCATCTAGCTGAGGAGATGGCAACCAAGAAAAGGGTTTTCCAAGATAGAAATTTCAGGGGGCAAGATGCTGCTGGTTCAAAGGGTGGAAGAACCAGAGAGGCTAAAATTAGAAGTTATGTACCTAACATAACGTTCCATGTTAGTTGTCTTCTCTCGCCTTCTTTCTTGCTGGATGGGTTCGGAGCCGATCCTCGGCTCCGACTCGGCACTTGCTTTAGCTCGAGAACTCCTTTTACCAGCTCGAGGCAACCCTATATCCCATGATGCAAGACGGAACTACCTCAGATCTCGTTTGGCAGCTAACTTACCCTGCTAAAGGTTATCCTAACCAAAATAGGAACAAAGTTTCCTAAAAGAAGTCCTCATAACAAAGATCCAGAGGAAACAAACTAATAGGAACTCTTCAAGATCTGTCCAGGCCAGGGGAAGGAGGGAGGATGCAAGAAAGAAGGCAGAGAAGACAACTAACATGGAACGTTATGGTAGGTACATAACTTCTAAATGTTAAGTTGTCAATCTCGCCTTCATTCTTGCTGGATGGGACCGCGTCCCTAGCACCTGTATCCCGGGTGGCTCAATGGAACAGACTCTTGAGAACTGTGGAACCAAAACTGGCCCTATCTCTGGAGGCCAAATCCAACTTGTAATGAGAAACAAAGGTATGAGGCGTGGCCCAAGTAGCTGCTGCACAAATGGTATCAATGGGAAGTCTATCCTGAAAAGCTGCAGAAGTGGATAGACTCCTGGTCGAGTGTGCTTTTGGCTTAGAAGGTCGTTGTTTGCCTCTGAGAGAGTACACATAGGAAATGGTGGAAGTCAACCATCTGGATAAGGTCACTTTAGAAACTGGAAGACCTAACCTGTTTTCTGCATAAGAGACAAACAATTGGTCCGATTTTCTAATTTGTTTAGTCCTATGCAAGTAGTACCTGAGCTGACGATGGACATCCAAAAAATGCAATTTCTGTTCAGCTCTGTCAGAATAGTTAGGGAAGAAGACTGGTAATTCTATTGATTGGTTAATATTGGTTTGAGATACAACCTTGGGGAGAAAGGAAGGGTTAGTTCTTAACGATACCCTGTCCTTATGAAAAACCAAATAAGGTGAACGAATACAGAGAGCTTGAATCTCGGAAACCCTTCTAGCAGAAGTGACAGCCAGTAAAAATATAGTTTTCCACGTCAATAACTTCAAAGAACATGAAGCAGACGGTTCGAAAGGAGGTAGTATCAAGGATGCTAACATTAAGTTTAGATCCCATTGCGGAGGAGGATGCTTTATAGGTGGTTTTAGGAGAAAAACTCCTCTCAAAAAGGCCTTGCATAATCTATGAGACATGATGTTATTGTCATGCAAGCCAACATGATACTTGGAAATGGCAGCCAGTTGTACTTTGACTGTAGATGACGAGGATCCCGAATGAAAAACCTCCGCTAGGAAATTTAAAACAGAATGTACGGGAGCAGTAAAAGGATCAATATTTCTGGAGTTTGCCCAAATCAAAAACCGTCGCCACTTGCTAGCATATATAGTCCTAGTGGACGACTTCAAAGAAGACACTAAAATGTCTCTGACTGAGTCAGAAATCATTGGTAGCCTGGCTAGGGAAGGAAGTGGAGCAACCAAGCAGTGAGGTTGAGTGAATGAATGGCCCGGTGCTGCTGACCCGACTGGTGGATCAAAAGATCCGGAACTGGGTCCAGATGCCAGGGCTGCACCAGAAGGTGACGATGCAGAGACGGAAACCAAATCTGTCGAGGCCAAAAGGGAGCAATGAGGATCAATTTGGCTCTCAAAACGGTGGCTTTCTGAATGACTTGTGGAATCAATGGAAAAGGAGGAAAAGCATAAAGAAGTCCCCGAGGCCAATCCTGGGTTAGAGAGTCTCTCAGGGGTTGGCCCGGAAGAGGAAATAGAGTGAAATAGTCTGGGCACTTGTTGTTTTGAGGGGTAGCGAAAAGATCGCAACAAGGAGTGCCCCACTTCAGAAAAATCTGATCCACTACAGATTGATTGAGAGACCACTCGTGAGGCATCAGAATAGATCTGCTTAGCCTGTCCGCCAATAGGTTGGACTTGCCGGGGATGTGCGTTGCTATCAGAAACCGCTGAGAAGAGATCGCCCATTGCCAAAGTCTGAGAGCTTCTCGACATAAGGGATAGGACCTGGTTCCGCCCTGTTTGTTGATGTACCAGACCACGGACATGTTGTCCGTCTGTACTGCAATAGTCCCCGTGAGAAGAAAGTCGTCGAGGGCTTGCAACGTTAAAAGCACTGCTCTCATCTCCAGGACATTTATGTGCAGATGGTATTCTATGGGTTGCCACGTCCCGTGGACCATCCTGCCCTGATAATGCCCCCCCACCCGATCAGGGAGGCATCCGTGGTGACTGTGGCAACTGGAGGAGGGGGAACAAAGGGTCGGCCCTGATGAAGAAGAGGGGAGGATATCCACCAGCCCAGATGAGCCCTGCAAGACTGTGTCACTAAGATCTCGTGTCTCATCGGAAGATCGTGATACGACCACTGTGTGAAAAGCATCCACTGCAGGAGACGCATGTGAAAGCGAGCCAGTGGTAGAAGAACAATGGCCGCAGCCATTAGACCTAGAACTTTCAGGACAAACCTGGCTTTGATCTTTTTGCTTTGTAACAGAAGCCGAACAAATTTTTGGATGTCCAGAATTCTTTGATCTGTTAGTCTGGCTAACATTTTGACGGTATTTAACTCTGCGCCTATAAAGGTGATAGATTGGCAAGGCAGCAGAGAAGATTTTATGAAATTTACTGAAATTCCCAAATTCTTGCAAAGCTGTAGGGTGTAGTCTCTGGACTGAAGAAGCTGACACTTGGTGGTGGCGGAGAGGAGCCAGTCATCCAAATAAGGAAACACCTGGAATCCTCGACGTCTCAGGTGAGCTGTGACCACTGCCATGCATTTGGTAAACACTCTGGGGGCTGAAGTGAGGCCAAAGGGCAGGGCTCTGAATTGGTAATGACTGGTCCCTAGCCAAAAGCGGAGAAACCTCCTGGAGCGCCTGTGAATCTTTATGTGATAGTACGCATCCTGAAGGTCTATAGAGCACATCCAGTTGTCCTTGCCCAGAAAGGGCAGAATGGACTGAAGCGTGACCATCCGGAATCTTGCCTTTTGACAAATCTGTTCAGATTGCTGAGGTCTAATATTGGTCTCCACTCTCCCGTCCTTTTGGGGACCAAAAAGAATCTTGAGTAGACGCCGGATCCTACTTGGTCTGCCGGCACTGTCTGGACGGCTCTTTTTTCTAGGAGTTTTGAAACCTCCTGTTTTGCCAAATCCCTTTGACCGGGTGAGATGTCTGGAAGGGATTGTAGAGGTATGGCAAACCTTACGAAGGGGATCTTGTAACCCTCGGATATAATCGACTGTACCCACTTCTCTTGGGATAGGGATTGCCAGGCTACTGGGTACAGTGAAATCCTTCCCCACTGCCTCCAAGGGTGGACAGTCGGGCAACACCTCAGGGATGCTGAAAGGGCTTCTCAGGAAGAGACTCCCTGTTGCCCTGGTTCTGAGGACCCCCCCTGCCTCTAGGGCGGCATCTATTATTGTTACCCCCTCTGCCTCTGGGGGTAAACTGACCACGTGTGTCCGGTGTAGCTCCTTGGGCTTTACGGAACCACATCTTCCCCCCTTTCTGACCCTTGGGATATGGTCTAGAAGGAGTGGAAAACTGGACTCCAACGGCAGAAAGAGTCTTACCATCCTGCTCACACCTGGTCAAGGTATCCTTCACTTGAGGCCCGAACAAAGCCGAACCGTCAAAGGGGGTATTAGTGAAGGACGCCTTAAAGGGGTCCACAAAATTACACAGCCGCATCCAGGCTTGGCGTCTAAGAGCAACTCCTGTGCCTGCGGCCCTGCTCGCTCCATCGGCTGCATAAGATATGAGCCGCATAGAGGAGTTAGATATGGAATTCAGAATAGCAAGCTGTGAGGCAATCTTTTCCTGAGCCCCAGCAGCAGAAGGATCCTGGACTACTTCACCCAGTTCTTTGAGAATATCTCGTTGAAGCCTGGTGAAGTGACAAAGGTAATTCAGCGAACGCATAGCAAAGGTCGCTGAAGAAAACATCCGCTTTCCATACCTGTCCATGGTCCTAGAATCCTTATTAGGAAGATGGACAGGTACTGAAGGATCTGCCAGTTCCTTCTTAGTGGCCGCCACCACCATAGCATCCACAGAGACACCTTTGGAAAGGAATTGTTTATCCGACGGGGCTGTAATGAACTTGGATGGTCTCCTGGGGACAGGTTCCACAGAATCTGGAGCCGCCCACGCCTTTCGAGCCACTACCTGCATGAGTGGGTCGAAAGGCGGAGACACCCAGGAGGTGGAGGGTCGGGATCCAAAAGCCTCCAGGTATACCGACTCATCCTCGGAGGGGTCAATGGAGGGCCAATTCCCCCTCTGTTTGAGGAGCTCAAGGATGTCTGAAAAGGAGACATCCTCAGAGGGGGACCGTGGGGAACCCTCCAACTCATCTAAGTCAGTATCAGATGTAGTAGACTCAGGGGAGTCTGTGTGTTTCCTCTTACACGTCCTCTTCCGAGGGGGTTCCCCTGCAGGGTCAGGAGAAACCTCGGAAGAGGAGGAAATTCCAAGTGGGGAAACCTGGGGCGATGGATCCCTGGGCCTGAGAGCAAGAGGCTGGCAAGAGGCATCTGCAGGCACTGATGAGGGAGGAGCTAGAGGGATAGACCGTTGACCAGGCTCAGAGGCCAGGACACTCCTCATCACCTCAAAGGCTCCTCTCCCCGGGAGACCGAACACACCCGCTCCGAAGAAACAGGAATGGTCGGCTCCAAGGAGAGAGAAGGCTCCGAGGCCGATGTCGGCGCCGAACTTACCAAAGCCCCGAGAGGGAGAGCGGGGTCAGACAAGGGTCCGATGCCACTAGCCCCCTCGGAGCCGACAGTGGAAACCCGACGACCGGATCCCTCCAAGGAAGGTCTCAAGGAGGAGATCGGAGCCGAGGACGACGGAGCCGAAGGATGTATCGGCTCCGGCATCGAAACAGTCGCTGTCCCAAGAAGCTCCGGCTCCGAACTCTGGTGTGGAGTCGGAGGAGAAAGTTCAAGAATTGGGGCTATAGCCGAAGTCTGTTGAGACGGGCTATGGAGCATTTGGGCCAGTGCCTGAGACTTCAACAGCCTGCTTACCACCCTCTCCAAGTCGTGGTCAGACAGCCTGGAAGATCTCGAAGATCGGCTCCGATGGCTCCGCTCCGACAAAAGAGGAGATCCCGGAGCCGAATGGATACTCATAATAGAGGGGGACCGAGATCTCTTACGGGTCGAAGCCATCGGAGCCGAAGTCCCTAGAACTCCAGATGGAGCCGAGGATTTCTCGGCTCCGATGCTGGATAAAGTGTCGGCTCCAGCCAGAGCCGACAAGGCCACAGTAGTCAGGGTATCGGAGCCGGCCGGCACCGAACCCACTACTCGAGTGGAAGAAGTATCGACTCCAGCTGGAGCCGATATCGGCTCCGACGGAGCCGGAGCCACCGGAGGAGGCTTGGACACTGTAGCCTGAACCTTTGGTGGCTTAAGAGGTTTTCCTGACCCTGATTTAGGAGGAGAACCTTCAGGTTTAAGTAAACTTCGGAGGATTAGTTTGTTCCTCCTTTCCTGCAGGACTCTCTGGCTAAAAGCATGACACAACGCACAGGAGTCCTGCAGGTGCAAAGGCCCCAGGCAATAAACACAAGAAGTGTGACCATCTGTCAGAGACATTTTCTGACAGCACTGGTCACACTTCTTGAAGCCTGAGACCTTGCCTTCTTTAGACATCCTAGAAGGATAGACACAAACAGTCCCAACAAACACACAAATTAATCCCTTACACAAGCACACAGGAAGGGATAACAGAAGGGGACTAGGCCTGACTAAACTACTTTAGACAAAACTTATAAAAAGTTTATAAAAAGGTTGAAAAATAGGGAATAGGGTGGGCTGTAACTAATTACAGACTACACTAACACTAACAGGGAAAAATAAACCCCTAACTACACTTTTTCTTACTTGACTAAGAAAAAACTTACCTCAGCTGGCAAAGGAGACCTCTTTCGCTAAGCGGCAAACGAGATCTGAGGTAGTTCCGCCTTGCATCATGGGATATAGGGTTGCCTCGAGCTGGTAAAAGGAGTTCTTGAGCTAAAGCAAGTGCCGAGTCGGAGCCGATCCAGCAAGAATGAAGGCGAGATTGACAACTTAACATCCAAATTTAGGTCCCGGGGGGGGGGGGTTCTCTTACCGGGGGCCATAAAGGAGTTTTACCTCTTAAAAAAAGCTCTGCACAACTTATGGGACATGTTAGAGCCCAACTTTCCGACATGAAAATTTGAGGTGGCAGCTAGTTGGACCCTAATAGTAGCTGCAGCTGCCCCTCGTTCAAATGTTTCAGCCAGGAAATCAAGAATCTTGTGAACAAGAGCAGTGAAGGGATCAATATCATTGCTCTCCGCCCAATAAGAGAACCTCTTCCATTTGCTAGTGTAAATCTTCCTGGTAGTGGGCTTGTGAGAGGACACTTGGATGTGTTGTACTGCTGGGAAAATGTTGGGGAGCCTGGCTAAGACTGGAAGTGGAGAAACCAAGCAGACAGCTTGAGAGTTTGAAGGGAAGGATGGAGCCTGCCCAACTGATGCATCAGGAGGTCTGGAACTGGGTCCAGTATCCAAGGTTCCACTTGAAGATGATGGTGGAGAAACGGAAACCATATCTGGCGTGGCCAGTAAGGAGCAATGAGGATGAGTTTTCAACCCAGCGACTTTGTTTTCTGAAGAACCTTTGGGATTAAAGGGAAAGGAGGAAAGGCATAGAGTAATCCCGGAGGCCAGTCGTGAGCAAGTGCATCCCTGGGTGACTGTCCCGGTGGAGGGACTAGGGCAAAGTAGCTGCTGTATTTGTTGTTGAGGGGAGTGGCAAAAAGATCGCAGCATGGCTGGCCTCATTTGCGAAAAATCAAATCTGCAACTTCTTGCTTCAGGGACCACTCGTGAGGCATGAGGATAGCCCTACTGAGCCTGTCTGCTATCCAGGAATGTGCATCGCAATCAGAAAACGTTGGGAAGACATTGCCCATTGCCATACTCAAAGGGCCTCCTGGCACAAGGGGTAAGATCTGGTCCTGCCCTGCTTGTTGATGTACCATACCACTGACATGCTATCTGTCTGACTTGCAATGGTCCCGGTAGGTAGAGAGTCTTGAAGTGCTTGCAACGCCAGGAGAACCGCTCTCATATCTATAACACTGATGTGAAAATGGCACTTGTGAGGTTGCCACATTCCTTGGACAGTCTGACCCAGATAATGCCCCCCCACCCTATCTGGGAGGCATCCGTGGTCATTGTGGCTACTGGATGGGGATCTAGAAAGGGTCTGCTCAGAGTCACCTGGGGGGATACAAGTCAACATATTAAGTCTTTTTTGCAAGTTTCTGTGATCAAGATCATGTGTGACATTGGTAAATCCTGGAAAGACCACTGATCGAAAGGAAGCCACTGCAGAATCCTCATGTGGAAGCGAGCCATAGGAATTAGTGTAATTGCTGCAGCCATTGAGCCCAAGATTTGTAATATTTCTCTTGCCTGAACTCTCATCTTCTTTATGAGAAACAAAACTTGCTGATGAATGGTTGACACCCTGTCTTGAGGCAGCTTCGCTATCATGCTTCTTGTATTTAAGTCTGCCCCTATGAAGGTAATAGACTGATAAGACAACAAGGCAGACTTTTCATAGTTTATGGTGATGCCTAACTGGGAACAAGTTTAAATTGTGTAGTCCCATGCTTTGATTAGTTGATGCTCAGTGGTAGCAGTGAGGAGCCAGTCGTCTAGATATGGAAACACCTGGAATCCCAGATGCCTCAGGTGAGCCGTGACCACTGCCATACACTTGGTGAACACCCTGGGTGCTGTGGTGAGACCAAAGGACAGAGCTCTGAAATGATAATGACTGGCTCCCAGATGGAAGTGTATGAATCTCCTGGATTGCCTGTCCATTTTTATGTGGTAGTACGCATCCTGGAGATCTATGGAGCACATCCAATTGTCCTGACCCAGGAAGGGAAGAATGGACTGCAGTGTTACCGTCCAGAAGTTTGTCTTTTTTAACGATTTGTTTAGCTTGCTGAGATCCAAAATGGGTCTCCAGTCCCTTGTCTTTTTTGGAACTAAAAAGAACCTTGAGTAAGTTCCGGATTCGATTTGGTCTGCGGGAACTTCTTGGATGACTCTTTTTTGTAGCAATCTTTGCACTTCTAGGATTGCTTGATCCCGAAGACTGGGTGGAACATCTGGGATAGAATGTTTTTCTCTTGGGGGGGGGGGGTAACTGAGAAATGGCAATTTTGTAACCCCTGGATATTACTGACAGTACCCATGCTTCTTTCATGATAGTTTGCCTCAGGATGCTGGCTACAAAGATAGTCTGCCCCTGACTGCCTCCAGAGGTGGACAGTCGGGCCTCCCTTCAGGAGTGCTGGAAGGGCCTAGCAGAGATCGTATCTCTGTCGCCCTGCTGTTGTGGACCCCCTCTGCCACAAGGGCAGTGTCTTCCATTGTTGTTTCCCCCTCTGCCCTTGGGAGAAAAAATATCCACGTGTGTCAGGCGAAGCTCCCTGGGATTTTCAAAACCACATCTTTCCACTCTTCTGACCTTTAGGATAGGGTCTAGATGGAGTGGAAAATGGACTCCTTTGGCAGGGAGAGTCTTGCCATCCTGTTCATACCTGCTGAGAGTCTCTTTTACCTGAGACCCAAACAAGGGATGAGCCATCAAAGGGGGTATTGGTAAATAAAGACTTGAAAGGTTCTGCAAAATGACAAAGGGGCATCCAGGAGTGTCTCCACAAAGCAACTCCGGTACCTGCTGCCCTACTCGCTCCATCTGCCGCATAAGAAATGAGCCTCGTGGAGGAGTTAACCACTGAAGTCAAGGTTGCAAGATGGGAATCCGCCCTGTTTGCAACACCCTCAGCTGTAGGATCTTGCAGGGTATCTCCTAGCTCCTTGAGGAGATCCCTCTGAAGTCGTGTGAAGTGTGACAAGTAATTCAGCGACCTGAGAGCAAAGGTCGCTGAAGAGAACATAAGCTTCCCACACCTGTCCATCATATGAGACTCCTTGTTCAGCGGATGGACAGATGAAGAAGTTTCCGCAAGTTCTTTCTTAGTGGCTGCTGCCACTGCCATGGCATCAAAAGGGACCCCTTTTGAAAGGAAGGACTTGTTCTCAGGGGCAGTAATAAATTTGTTTGGTCTCCATGGAACTGGCTCCATGGCCTCTGGAGCGTTCCACGCCTTTTGACTCACTACGGACAAAAGTGGGTCAAAAGGTGGAGACAGCCAAGAGGTGGAGGATTGGGAACCAAACACGTTCAGTTAGACAGACTCATCCTCAGAAGGGGCTAGGGACTTCCAGCCACCCCTCTGTCTAAGGATTTCCAAGATGTCCGAAAAAGAGACATCCTCAGAGGGGAACCGTGAGGACCTTTCCAATTCATCCAAGTCTGTGTCTGATGTGATGGACTCGGGAGTCCCGATGCTTCCTCTTACATTTCTTCTTCCTAGGGATGTCCTCTGAGTGTTCAGGGGAGGTTTCAGAAGAAGTGGGGTCACCCAATGGGGCATCCTGGGCCATAGGTTCCCTACACTTGGAGGCAGGAGGAGGGTCAAAGACAGGCACTGAAGAAGAGGGAGCCCATGGAGCCAAGGGTGGAGCGGTCTCAGGAGACAGCACGCTCATCACCTGGAATGCGCCATGGTCCCGAGTCGAAGGAACCTCCAGCTCCAAAGAGCTGGGAGATCTCATGCGAACCAAGAGCAATGGCTCTGAGGCTGATGTGGGAGCCGAGCTCACCTGCGGCAAAGCTCAGAGAGGGAGAGCAGGGTCGGAAAAGGGTCTGATGCCACTTCCCCCCCAGAGCCGGCGAGAGAGCTTCGGCACTCAGATCCCTTGATGGAATGAAACATCGAGGAGATTGGCATTGGTGTCGGAACCAATAAAGGAGAAGTAACTGGAGCCGACGGTTCCACCACCACAACCTCCATGCAGTCCGGCTCTGAGCTCAGGAGAGTCGGAGGAGGAACCGATGGAGAAGATGGATGGGCCGAAGGAGCCAATTCCTTATGAGCTGGGCTCGATAGTAATTTGGCAAGTGCCTGTGACTTGAGGAGCCTATTGACCACTCTCTCCACGTCATGATACAAAAGCCTGGAGGACCGAGATGAGTGGGAAGAGGACTGGTGACTGCCCGCTCTGGACTGCAGCAGAGGAGATTGTGGAGCAGAGTGTATCGCCTCCAAAGAAGGCAACCTTGCTCTTTTATGGGTCCAGACTGGCTCCGAGGACACTGATGGAGCCGCCGGAGACTTAGCTTTGTTGGAGCCAACACTGGGAACCGACAGAGCTGAAGGTTTCACAGTGGATTTAGACTGTTACGAACTCTGAACCGATGGCTTAGTGGATTTTTCATACAATTTTGCTGGTTGAGGACCCTGAGACGAAGAATCTTGAGGGTTCTTCAGAAGGCCACACAAAATTAACTTGTTCTTTCTCTCCTGCAGGACTCTGGAACTGAAGGCATGACAGATAAAGCATGAGTCCTGCAGGTGAACAGCTCCTAAACAGTATACACAACTCATGTGCCGATTCATAAGGGACATTTTTTGGCAACACGAGTTGCATTTTTTGAACCCAGAGGGTTTTGACTCTTTGGAAATTGCAGATAATCAGAGAAAGAAATTATCACAGCGAGAAACAAGGTTGTAACAGCTAACAGCACACAACAACTAAAAACTACTAACAAGTTTGTAATGGCTAGCTCAAAAAATCAGGAAAGGATATCTCGTTTTTTTTTAAAGGAAGAGAAGAAGAAGAAAGGGGGAGAACCTCTAATTTAAACGATGACTCACCCAATAGGAGAGCCTCTAAGTTAAATGGCTATCCCAGAAAGGGTGGGGAAAAAGAAGAAGAACCCTCTAATTTAAATGGGCTCAAAGGTGAAAGCAAGGCCTGAGGGAGAGAAAGACAGCCAAAAACGCCCAACAACAAGAAGAAAAAGGGTCGCTAGACTAAAAGGTGATAATATATGCTCTAACAAGGTTAATTCAACAATAAAATCCTGGAAATGATAACAATATAAGTGAAAAAAACTCTTACGTACTTAGCCTGAGTCAGTAGTCGCAATCTCGACACTGCAAGTGGCAAACGAGATCTGGGTAGCTTCCACTAGCCATGTTGGAATAGGGGTTAGCCTAGAGCTAGTACAAGCTCTCGAGCTTTAGTAAATCAGCCAAGTCAGAGCCGAGGATCGGCTCCGAACCCAACCAGCAAGAATGAAGGCGAGATGGGACAAAACATCTACCCTTTAACATAATTCCATCTTTACAATGGTAATTTTTTCACATAATTCCAGCTTTACAGTGGTGATTTTACAATGCGCAAAATGTCCTTTTTTGGAAAGAATCCTTTCTCAAATTCTGTTCAAAAAGGACTGCCAAACAATATCTGATCTGACCATTTGTTCTTAGTTAATTCACATCACATCTAATGAATGTAGATGACATCTATTCAAAAAGCTTGCTGTTTTATACAGCAGACAGATTCAAAACTACTTTGTGAAAATTCACTATCCTGCAAAGCAAACTAAAGGGACCGTCAAATGTCTTAAAAAAAAAAACAGGGACTTTGTAACATATCCAGTAATGCAGTGTGTGGTAACCACAAGAAAAAAATCTGTCCAACTTCGAAAACCAAGAACCCCTTTGTCACGTTTTTAGCATCTAGTAGCAGTAAAATGTTTTATTTTGCAGTTGCACTAATACTGGAAATACTACTTTCTTTTAGAAAAGAAATAAAACCAGTAAAAACTAAACAAATAATTAGAGAGGCAGTATGCAAGAAAATAACTTCTTTTCAAGACAGTTTTTAATTAAATCTGGAGATTCTGCCAAAATCTGGACAGCGAGCTAGTGATGTCAGCTACTGCAAAACAGTTGTGTCTTGTCACACTGCTGTCATTGCAAACATTGCAATAGAGCATTTCATTTTAAAACACTGGAAGGCTGTTTGTGGTATAATAAACTGAGCAAATTATATATGGTCATGATCTACTGGTTACGTTTAATGCTTAGCAATTCACAGCCTTGTATGTATATTCACTTTCCTTACCATCTTTATAATTTATTCATGTTCTTATAGCTGCAGCCTAAAGTCTTAAAACAGTTACTAACTCACCACTATGTTGACAAGCAGTATAGCTTACTATACCATTTTAAGATATTTTGGTAGAGAACCAACTTGCAATTTGTAATCTAAAATAGAAACTGGCAAAAATTCCATGCAAAGTAAGAGCCAAATGTATAAATTAGCTCATGTTTATATACATAAAATATTCATACTGATAGACGTTATAAAAGAGCAATGTATGAAGGCTGAAACTCTACATTCCTATCTTGTGGTCAGAGGACGGCTAATGTATAGGCTATAATGTGAGCATAGCAAATGAGTGCTCTTGTTTTATATAGGTTCAAAGGTGTGTACTAGGCTAATGGCCCTTGAGCCTTTACAAGCCTTGCCCATAGGATTACCCTGGCATTGTGGCACCTGACCTTAGTTCCCAGTGCATCTGTCGAGTAGAGCTACTGGAGTGATCCCCGGGGTGAATTTTCTATTTCCCATCCACTCATCAAGATTTCTCTTGAAGAGGGCCAGTGAGGTGCTCTGTTTGACATGTATGGGAAGTCTGTTCCATAGCATGGGCAGTCTCTGGGTTAATGATCTGTCCCTCCAGCTTGTTCTGTTGATTGTGGTAATGAGGTTGAGGTCTCTGGAATGTGTGGTGTGGAGGGATTGGGATTTCTTTAGATGTAGCATTTCTAACAGAGCTCGGTCAGACATGGCGTTGTAAGTCAAACAGAGGTTGCCTCTAAGTAGGCGATATGAGACAGAAAATAGTTGGAGTGTTTTTAGTCTGTCCATATAGAACAAGTGTTTAAGGCCTAGGATCCTCTTTGTGAGGTACTTTTGTGGCCTCTCCGGTTGTTGCAGGTGTCTAGTGAGGTACATGCCAAATGGGGCATTGTACTCAATGAGTGGCCTAATGAGGGAAGAGTAGAGGGAGACAATGACCTCGTTCTTCCTGGATGCAAAACCCTTAGTAATGAGATATGCCACATAGAAAGACTTTCTGATCACAGTGGTAATGTGGTGGTCAAAAGAGAGGTTCCTGTAAACCTCTGTTCCCAGATCTCTTATAATGCCTTCTGTGTTCAGTGGACTACCATCGACGTGGTAATTCATGGGAAATGGGTTTTTCCCAAAGGGGATGACGACACATTTTTTGGCATTGAGCTTAAGGCCATGGTTCTGACACCAGTCATTTGTCTCAGTGAGGCATTTCTGTAGGATGTCAACATCACTTGGGGAGTTAATAATAGCTCCCAACTTGCAATCGTCTGCAAACTTTGTCAGCCAGAGTCCCTTTGTGTGGGCCTGGACTTCAGAGAAGTAGATACCAAACAGGAGAGAACCCAGGACCGAACCTTGTGGAACTCCACTCGTGACTGATCGGCAGTCTGACTTGGAGTCAGCTACTTTCACACTGTGGGTTCTATCTGTGAGCCAGTTTGCAACCCACCTAGTGATATAGGGGTTGATACCTAGCTTAGTGAGTTTTTCTATGATTCCTGAGTGGGGAATAGTATCAAAGGCTTTGGCCAGATCAAGGTAAGCAGTATGAACCACCTTGCCATCATCCACAGCTCTGGTGACTGACTCAAAGAAGTTGACCAGGTTGAGCAGGCATGATCTACCTTTCACAAAACCAAACTGTGTGGGATCCAGAGTTTGGAGATTCCCTATATCCTTGTTTATTAGGTCCATGATGATGCGTTCCATAGCTTTGCCTATCAGACTCGTCAGGCTAATGGGAAGATAGTTCACAGGGTCTGTAGTCGCTCCTCCTTTGTGGAGAGGGATGACTGTAGCAGTGCACCATTCGGTAGGGACAAAGCCTGAGGTGAGGCTGTGATTGAACAGGCCACACAGGTGCAGTGCCAGTTCACTCTGTAGTTCATGTAGAACACATCCAGGGATATTGTCAGGTCCCGTAGAAGCTGTATCCTTGGCCTTGGACAGTGCTGCGTTAACCTGTGCAGCAGTAATACTGGGTGCCTGGCAATCTACTGGTATTATGATTGGTCCTTTGGTGGGGGAGAGAGGAGTAAAGTTGGCATTGAATCTGTCGGCCAGTATACTGGCAATATCTGTTGGTTCGGTATAGGAGGTACCATTGTGCAGCAGCTCAGATCAAATCTGGGAATTGCCGTGGAGATTCTTTACATAACTATAAAAGACCTTGTGGTTGTCTTTGCTATCTGCTGCAATTCTGTTTTCATAGCTAGCTTTAGAGGATTTGATGAGGGATCTCAACTTTTTGTTGAGGCTGATAAAGGAGTCTTTCCCATCTTGGGACTTCACCTTATTCCGCATCAGCTTCCTCCTTCTGTTGTAGACTTTGTTGATGGCAGGGGACCACCAGATTTGCTTCCTTTTTTTGGAGGAGAGTGTCTTGCTTCTATTGGGTATGGTGAGATCCATGCATTTGTGTACGTGTTTGTACAGTGCATTGGTGTATGATTCAGCGGTAATGCAGCTATTCTCTATTTGCATGGGTGCCGTGAAGTGCTTAGACATGTATGCGTTATACCCTCCAAATTTAACGTGCTAAAGGAAGATGGTAGAAAAATTGATCTAAAAGAATGAAAACAAATAGAATTCAAAAGATTATTTGCAAGGAAGCAAAAAAAAAAATGAACAATTAAGATTTACTCACATAGGTGAATTGTCCTGCACTGCTAAATTACCGAACGTTAATGTCACAGACCATGTTTCAGTGAGCACATAAGAATTTTTGGAGTGTGGTAATAAAAGACAGCAGATGGAATTTTCCCTAAGAGAATTCCTAGATAGTTTGCTACATTTGTTTGACAAGACCAGACAATATGCACATGAAATGTCACAGTTTATGAATGCCATGCAAAAGAAATGCAGTACTAGTAGTAAAATATTTTTCTTCCAGATGAGGATACAGTACAGTGCCTTATAAAAGAAGTACAAAAGCAAAATATAGTGTTGCTTAAAGGACTGCACAATCCTGCAACAGTATTATCAATTAAACATTTATGGAAATCGTACAAAAAACAAAAACTTTTAGTAAATGAAGTAATCTGGACTAACTTTTCTTTATAACATTTACTTTGGCTTTGATAGATTTATGAATGAAGTGAAATGACACTGCTAGTGAGCTTGCTATGCTATAATAATGATAACTCTAGTTGCTGACTGTTAGCATTTATTTTATTTATTTTTTTACCTGTTGGAGAGGGAAATTGAGCCACTGCCGCAAAAATAAATTTTCTCATCCTCTGTACCTCTGTCCTTCCTGATTCGTAGCTACTCTGGGTTCTCCGGACTTTGGATTCTTGTTCTTTGAGTGGGAGACTAGGAGTGCACTGGTACTGTGCAAGACAGCAGTCAAAGAAAATTAAGACATCCTCAAGGAATCAATGAACGAACGTAGCACATAGACTAAGCTGATATAAACACTCAGCTTAATTCTGACTGGCTGGCAGGCTGCCTCATGAAGCTGACGTCAGCAACAACTACGGAAGGGGGGAATTTGAAAAAAAATGGGAATGAAGGGGGCCACTAGGGAATTCATGGCACTCCATTATTTTGGCCTCAAACCCGGTAAACGCCGAAGAATACGGTACGGTTGAGAGGTATGACCTCCTTGTTTAATTGGTAGGATCAATTTGTCCCACTTGACTTTTTCTCTCTTCCTACCTAAATAAAACCCTTCAATACTTTATTAAATACTACCTACAACTCCTCCTCTGGTTGATAAAAATATGCATGGCCTGTCTATAAAACTAAAGGGACTCCATAGACAAGAGGTTCTAATTTCTCAGTTTTGTATTATCTTTTGTTTAGTCTCTTCCCATATATCCTTAGCTGCCATAAACAAAACAATTCCATCTTTCTTAAACTTAAATACCCTCAGAAGAAAAGGTTTTGCATGTTCAGTAAACTAAGAATTTGCAGAAATAAACCTAATGTGGACAGTCTTTCTTCATAGCTCAGCATTTCCAAATAATGGATCAGTATACTATATTTTGTTTGTATGTTCTTCAGCTATATTTTCACCTGTTATTAAGTCTGCACGTTAGTCAATAAAACATTTAGTTTTCCCTCTTCTGTGTCTTGTCTGTAACAACTATGGCTTGTGGAAAAATCATAGTGCCATCATTTATGCACTTCAGAATATTACTTTCAAGTATTCTTTTGCCTGCCTTATTATTTATTATCCTTTATGAAAACATGTTTATTAATGCACAAAGCAGGACAACTGATATATTCCCAGCTGCTGAGGTTAAGAAATTTTTAAGATACTCATTATCTCAATCAGTTTTTAGCTTAATACTAGAGGTTATTTGTTCGCTTTTGCAAGATCTCTGAAAACAAAATGCTCCTACACAGTGCTTCTGACTCTTCAGAAACAAAATAATTTCTGCCTCTATATATATATAACATTATTACAATTTTTGTTGCCTTTTGCCAGCCTCTTTATTTTTTCTTTTTCTATTTTATGTCTAGGGTCTCTGCTTTTGGTAAACACATAAAAGTTATTTTCTGCAAATATATGCATCAATAACTTTTATTATAATCTGGCCCTGTGGCACACAGGAATAAAGCATTACTGTGGCCCAGACAATCCATACTCAACTAGCAACAAGGGCACTAAAAAGACCAGACAGGGGAAAGATGAGAGTGAGGACCCAATGTTGGCTCACCTATCACAGATGAAGACAGTCTAGTTCACCAGAATAGCAAAATTAAGAGCCTGGCAACCTTAACTCTACAAACAGTATGCTGCTTAGTCAAGAGGTTGGATAGGTGTTGTACACAGCAACTTGCAAGATTGCCCCAGGTAGGGAAGGGGGTTAGGACACACTCACCAGCAGTAGTATGATGCTGAACCAACATTCTCATTCTCATCACTGGCCCTGGACGTGGGTTTGGTTGCGTCCAGGGGAGGCTAGGACAGGTCAGGTAGACCTGATAAATAAGGTAAGGAACTGGTGGCTTTTTAATGGTCAGTTGGGGGGGGATAAAAAATACCTTTAATTGTAAAGCTATCAATAACTAAAATCCATTTGTTGTTATTCTAAGAGCAGCACACAAGTCACTGTTAAAGTTAACCCTGTCAATCATAATTAATGACATTTCTAAGACTAAGGGCAGGATTCACGAAACCTCCGTGTAAGAGTTAATATGTCTTACACGGAGGCTGCAGTCTAACGGTATGACGTCAGCATGCCATGCATATTCATGAGTGCATGCTGAATCATACCCTACGCTAACACGGTCCATGTAGGAAAGTAGGGGGCGTGTCCGAATGCTGAGTTCTGCAAAGGGACACGCCCCCAGAAGAGACAGAGTCCTGAAAGTAAACTCCCACGAGCGAGTCCGCGGAAATGTCAAGGAACACAACACCACACATGCCCCCACAGACTATAAACCCAACTGTAATGTAAAACGTAAAAATAACAGTTTAATTTTTTTTTTAATTTCCAAAATGTTTGCCCGTAGTTGCTCTCGTTTGCGCGGGTATGCCCTCCGCTCAGCCACAGTTAGCAGACAGTGAAAAGCATAAGATCTAAATATGCAAATTAAGCCAAGTAGCAATAGCATAGCAGTAGAGACGTTGGCCAAAGAGGAGGTAGTCACGGTTCGAGCCCCCACAACATCATTCTCTATTTTTAGTTAAATAAGCATGAAACAATACACTGACATATATATATATATATATATATATATATATATATATATATATATATATATATAATTTAAGTAAAATGTAATGAAATGGGCCATGTATTTTTGAATAAATCCGACACAATAAAATATAAAAAAAAGATTATGTGCCCATAGCTGAGCAAGCCTTCAGGAAGCCTAATATGAGTGCCCAAAGGTGAGCAGCGCTGTAACAAGCTTAATATGACTGCCCTCAGGTGAGCAGCGGTTTAACAGGTATAATATGAGTGCCCGGATTTGAGCAGTGCTTTAACACGCTTAAAATGAGTGCCCGTAGTTGAGCAACGCTTCACACAGCGTAATATGAGTGCTCATAGCCAAATAACGTGTTACCCAGCGTAAGCCGTTTGCGTGGAGCTGCGCACCGCGCCAACCAGCTTACCGGTGGGCAACGTTGAGCAAGCTGTATCAAAGCCGCCTTTACACAGACACACCTCCTAGCCTGTCTAGACAGTAGTAAAATAAAAAAAACAATGCCCAGGCTCGAACCTAGGATACTGTGCACCATAGTTAAAGTACTGAACCACTAAGCCATGACAGTTGTACTGAGAAATGCAGTATTAGCATATATATAGGAATGAATGGAAATAGAAGCATGACAAAGCAGGTTTTTTTAAGCTGATAAATATCCAAAATGGCCAATCACAGATAAGTGCGGGAAAACGGGCATATATAAGCCCCATAGGCGGGAATATACAGCATAACTGATTGTGGTACCCATTTGTAGTCAGGATGGCAGGTACAGGAGAGGGAAGTCGTTTTAGAGCACAGAGGTGGGGTGTTAAGGAGTCAAAATATATGGTTTGGCTCCTATTCCATGATCATGAGGCACAACTCATGCAGGGCCAGGTTCACTGGGGTGCATACAAGGAAGAGGCGTGGAACTGGTTGGCACATGATCTCACCAGTGCCACAGGCATTCCAAGGACTGGTGAACAGGTCCGTCACCACCATGCGGACCTGAAGAGACATAAGCAGGACCAACTGAACTGTTGGATCCAGGGGGCCCGGCAAATGCCCAACGCCCCACTACTGAGTAAGTATCCATGTAATTAAGTATGTAAGAAATTATCCTAGCCTATAGTATGGAGATGTATGTTCCAATATTGCATCATTTATATTACAGCTGCAAGTGTCCCTTCCATGAATCAGCGAGCCTATGCTGATAGGCTGGTGAGGTTGCGCCACCAGGTAGGTTAGTAATTATTTTGCTGGAATTGTTATAGAATATAAGTGAGACAGCTTGTAAAAGAGTTCAGTGTTGTTAAATATTAATAAAGTTCAAATAAGCCTAGAAGAAAGATTCTGCTAGTACTGTAAGATTAGATAAGTGATGCAGCCTGTAATCCAGAAATAAACATTAAACAAGTCTCAAAGAGAGAGTTTCCACCTGTATTGTAATATCAGATAACTGCTTCAGCCTGAAAATGAGTGGTAATCAATCAACAAAGGATAGACATGTGTCAAATACATCCCTTTTAAAATCTGCCATATGAAATAAGTGAGTCAGTTGGAAAGGATTGTTGTAACCCAGTAAGAAATGTTAATAACGCCTAGAATTAAGTACCATCCTGAAATGTAAAAATAAAACAAGTGAGAGTGTGAGAAAGAGGGTATGAATCTACCAAGAAAGCTGTAATAAGTCTGGAATAAAGTTATACTGCAATGAGTACATAATGAAACGAATGAGACAGCCACAACCAAAGAGTGAAATGTGTGTAATAAAGTACTAAACCTGGAATGTGTCTGTCCCAGAATTTGGATATGTTGCTGTACCCTTGCAATATGGAGATAGTATGGTTGTATGAAATACTGAACATCCACAGTTGTCTAGAGCCATATAAATCAAATGTAGCAGGATGCTGTACCTGAACACAGCCAGATATGAACATGTTTGAATACAAATGGAATGTATATTAATGTAGCAGTAACATTCCCATCACCAACATTCCTACGGTTACATATAGGAAACTGTACTAATACATGTAGGGGATATATATATCTGCACCTACTAGGAATGTACAGCATATGTATAGGTAGTTTAAGTTGTTAATGTAATATTTCGTCACCCTACCCTATGTTCACAAATGATGCCATTCCACACCAAACTGGGTATGTGTATTCACAATTAATTCCCATGGACATTTGTCCTGTTTTATACATATCTGCATGTACGTTGATGCATGTGCCCTGTTCACATATCCAAACCTGATGGCCTCTTGCCACCAATGAATCCTGCATGCTGTTGGAATGTCCACTGTTGTTCTAAATATGCATGTGTTATGCTTGCTGCTCAATGTTTGGAATTCATGGGTGTTTGGTTAATGGGAATACTGATGCATGCTGTTACAACTAATTTTGAATGGTGTTGTATGTTACTAACCCAAAATGCCATATAATACTGCTAAACATAGGACAACAGGGAAGGCGGGTTCCAGCGGACCCACCTCAGCTGGCGAGTGCACCTGGCACCAGTGCCCAGGCCGGGACCTTCTCCTCCGGTGGCCCTGTGCCACCTTCGGGTGGAAGCGCTGCAGGGGATGGGGCTTGTCCCCCCTCTGCAAGCGTGGCTGAAGGAGAGCCTCCACTCACCCTCCATAGTGTCCAGTCTGTGGTGCGTAGTGAGATCAGGCGTTCTGTGCTTGATCCCCTACGCCAGCTTGAGGCGAGAGTGGCGCAACTCATGGGTGTGCCTGCCCATCCTATCCATCCCCAGCACAGCCCCGGCCTGGGCTGTGAAGGCACAGTGGTAACTGCCCATGGGTGGAGATCTCAGTTCCACTGTTGCCATCTGTGGGCTCATGGGCTCGAGATATCCAAACATCCGTCCCCGTCAATTGTGTTTCCCCCCATGTGTCATACTCCGCCCCTGTATGCGTCTTGTTTGTCTTGTCTGTTAACCTCCCCAACCTACTTCCCCAAATATACCTACTTCCTGCACCTCACATTCCACTCTCACCTGAAAAAAAAAAATAAAAAAGGGCACTCTGTTCTCACAAAAAAATTATGCCCCATACATAGCTGCCCATTTTGCAGACATGTCTGCTGGACATGTCAACTGATAATTAAAATTGGCTGTACAACATATTTTGTTGTCCTCACCCCTCTCTCAGGGGTGGAAGGTTTCAAATTTCACACCAAATTACACACATATGCACAGCTGTTGCTGATAAAGAAATGGGCAGCTATGGACCTTCCCTACATCCTTCCTGCAAATCCCAAGCTTGTTTTCCTACTGTCCTATGCTCTTTGTGCCCCCTTTTTCACCACTTTCCTATCTCCCCATTTTCTTTTCTTTAAAAGAAATTAGCGCGGGTGTTAGCGAGAGTAAGCACTTTTAAGCAGTAGTCAGCAGGTGTGCGCTTGTGTGCGCATAGCTAAGCGACTGTGCGCATGCGTGAGCATCGCGCAAACCAGCGCAAACTCGCTTACAACTGCTTAAAAGTGCCTTAGTCACTCTGTATGACAAGGCCTGTAGTCTGCTCATCAGCAAATTAAAATACCCCTGTCAGTCTCGAACCCCGGACCTTGGAAACACTAGTCTGCATGAATTACCACTGAGCCATGTCAGATATACAAGAACATGGTGCTGAAAGAAATATATCATGAAATACAAGGAGTGAATGTAAAGGGAATATAGGAAGGCCATTACACAAAGCTTGTTCCCTGTATGTTTAGTGGCAATTCTTGTGGAACTGCATTACATGAGTGTGATACGAGAAACAGCCATGCTAGTAGGTAATAATGTTACAGTAGCACCTTACAAACCACACACGGTATCAGAGCAGGATAAACACCACCATATTTGAATAGGTATGATGCTAGACATCCCAACTGTGACTGATTTACAGGGATGTCCTTGATTTGTCAAAAAATGTTACCTGTGCCCCACTGACTCCCTGTGAAATGTACTACCAGTAGGCAGAAAGGTGGGGAATCCTGCGTAATGTTCACCATCAATAAGTTAAAGTAGACACTACTTGCATGTCAGAAATGGTGTAGTAATACATATGCTCAAAACACACACACACAGTCCCCACAGTCATAACTGCAGAATATCTGAAATATATCACGGGTGTGCATGTGTGCATGTGTGCCTGTGTGCATGTGTGCCCATGTGCCCATGTGCATGTGTGCATGTGTGGCCGTGTGCATGTGTGCCCGTGTGCATGTGTGGTAACATTTTGTACACATTGTAAACTGTGTTTCCTGTCTTCCTCTCACAGGTTCTGGTGTTGCTCTGTTGGCGTGCAGCAGGGAACCTGTAGCCACTGGTGGTGATAGTGATAATGATGATACATGTGTAATGGCACAGGGTGGTGTGACAGGGTCTGTTGTTGGTCAGCCAATCGACAGTACACAGCAGTCAACCCCATCAATGCGCACAGTCATCCTGCCGATACATCCATTTTCACCAAAGTCCTTACCTGAAGGACAGCATACAGTGGGCATTGACCAGGATAATGTGGTATCAGTGGCACATGCATCCCCTCACAGCAGCCATGGCCAGAGTCCTGACATGGTACCACACAGGCAGATGTCCAGGGGTTCTCGTGGGAGCATCCGTGGTCGTACTGCCCCTGTCAGACGTGCCCACAGAGGTCTTTCAACCTCAGCTATGTTCCGGGCTGTAATGCAGGCACAGTCACGTATGGAATGGTACACCAGACAGGGTCTGAGGGAGCTTAGAGCACATCGCACTGCTATGAATGACACTATGCATGACGTTGCGGCTGCCATCCGTACTGTCGGTGAGGTCATTGATAGACATTGGGGGGACACATTAGATCTATTCCACAACTACATGTCCATGAGCCAGGGCAATGCAGGATGGCTGAGGCGTTGACATGAACGTATGCCAGCAACATCAGCAGCTGGCAGTCATCGTGGATAACAACAAACCCGCAGCCGCTCCCATAGTGCCAGTACCAGCCTCAGCAATGCTGGATCTGTGCTGTCATCAGACCGTCCTAGAAGACCATGTGCACATGGCTCTGGACAGTCCCAGCAGGGACATGTGTCCAGTCAGCAACCCACTGCTTCTGATGACAGTACCCAGTCTGGCTTAGTACCTGATACTGTCCGTAGCACCCCTGCCAGGCACAGGTACCATGTCCGTGGCCAGAGACAGTGATCTGTATGACCTGGCAGGTACAGTCTGTGGCTGTCCACAAATACCCGTATATGGCAGCCATGTGGTGGAACTGAGTGCATGCATACACACATGCATAATGCTAACACCTAGGGCTAACACATACACACACACACCGCATCAACATTGCCCCATGTTGTACTGTTGTCCCTCACTAACACAAACACACATACATATCGACTGGATGTGTCAATGGCAGACTCTGGCAAACCAAGTACACACCCTGTGCATATGATGAAACTGTGCCACCTCCTGCAATCTGTAACATTGATGCAGGAACAGGATAGCATAGTGCTGATGCACAGGGTGACTACATAGCACTGTAGTAATATTATCATGTTGTTAACAGTACAGTGTAATGATATCATTGTGGGTATATCCCAGCATGCCTGATGCATTAACACTATGATTGTCATTGTAGTTTTTTATACACCAGTGTTAATTCCAAAAGTGTAATGTCTGCACATGTGCCACATGGCAGTTGTGTGTACCTGTGCCTGCATGTGCTGTGGACTGGACAGTACATGTGTGATTTTGCAGCACACAGTTGCAGGTGTACATTTGTGAACAAGGTGGAGTTGCATTCTCTGCATGTAGATGCGTAGTGCACACATGGCATGGGTGACATGTGCCATGTGACACAGTAGTCATACATTGTAGTTCATATTGGTGACCACCTTGTGTTGTACTACACATATGTCTCACCTGGGGTCACATGTATGTATGACATGGTTTGACAGTATGCTGTGGGTCATACGGTTTACCAATGTCAATGGTTTGCATTCTGGTGGTAAGGCTCAAAACACAAACCCACCTACATAGGTATCACAAGGGATAAGAAACTAGCAGTAATGATACTCAATGCCAGACATCTAAACCGCAAGATGCATGCAGTCCAAACTCTACTCAGCATGGAGAATGTTGATATCTGTGCAGTAACAGAAACCTGGTTCAAGGCTCCCAAGAGCACCCTAGCACTACCAGGTTACACCTCATACCATGCTTTACAGCCCCAAAACATGGAACTAACTACGAAAGGGGGTGAGTATCAATAATTGTCAAGGATACCCACATCCCCAGGTTGGTGCCACAGCATGAAGCATCACAGACTATCCACGTGCAACTAACAGTGGGTAAGACTGCCTTCCAGTTCATAGCCTGCTACAGACCACCCTCCTAAACCCAGGAACCCCACTTGGCCCACTTAAGAACACATGAATATATGAAGGTCTCTCCAAACAACATTATATTGGGCAACTTCATCTACCCACACATAGACTGGGAGCATTACTGTAGCTCCAACACCCTAGGCCAAAGGTTCCTAGAATTCATACACTGAAATGCTATGGAACAACTTCTTACCACTCCCACAAGAGGGGAAAACATACTGCACCTGATCATCACCAACATGGGGACTCTATGCTCCACACCAGAAGTGTATCCCTCACTGGTAAGATCAGACCATAGAGTAATCTCACTGTATATTCACATACCAACCCCAGCCCCTGCCCAGAAAACCACAGTGAAAAAGTTGTCTAAAGCAAATTCCACACACCTCAAAACCGAGACAAAGGTGGAATCCTTCAAAGCCCCCGGGCCTGTGGAAAATACAGCCCACACTGCTGAATCCTTTATAAATGCATTATATGAACACCTTCAGGAATGCACAGATCATGCAATTTCAAATATAACCAAGACCCAATCCTCCAAAGACAGGCGTCCTTTCTGATGGACCCCAGCCACATAACAGATAACAATAGAAGGAGGTAGCTACTACATGATCAAGCAATATCCCACAAAGGGAAGGCATCTCTGATCAGTATTTGGAGCAAAATACGGGCACTCATAAAATCGTCTAAGGCCAGCTTCAAGACAATAATTGCACAAGACACTAAGGATAATCACAAGGCTTTCTTTAGTTATGTTAGGAATCTGGGTGGGAATTCCCAGATATGCTCAGAAGTAGTCCTAAATGACAAAGAATACACATAAGCCACATACATTGCCAACATCATTGTTGACAGGTTCAGCACAAATGTCTGTGTCACTGTTACATAGAGGCAGAGTATACTGACCTAGAAAAAGGCCATAGCAAAAATCATTTAAAATGGGTGGCGAAAGCCAAACACAGTCTGGCTAGGGTTATAACTGCCCTAGGGCAGATAGCCTAGTATGAACCTATGAACCTATTACATGATGTATCCTCCACTGCTACACAGATGTAGGAAACCCAGTGTCAGTGATATCCCTGCAGTACTACACTATACCATGTAGCCATTCTTACTGAGCCCCACACATCCCTGGGAAGAATACTGTTTGCCATATAGCAGTCTCACGTACATGCCAACATACTAGGGATATGTTCATCCATGACTGGAAATGCATACAGTGGCCTACAATGCATTCTGCACATGACACACATGACCACCACAAGGGTATCATACAGACAGATACCTGTTGTCCAGGCCATGCTCTATTACTGTAACACAACTGTAACTTTGTCATCAGCATGTACTTAACATAGTATTCCAATAGTACCATGTAGGTGGCAGCACCCATCATGTAGAACGGGTAATGGTGTGTACATATGGACAAGTGTTTTCTTGTCTATCCTGTGATATTCACATTTCCAAAGGTATTGTGCAGTCCCTTGGTATATCGCCTAAGCAAGAAGGTGTTTTTATGCATATCAGCAACAGTTGCCATACACCTACACTGGATGTCCATTACTCACAGACTTTGCTGTGTTATAACATGTGTGACATATACTCCAGACATGAACCCTCACCCACATTAATATATCACAGCATTCATGGCTGTGTGTCACTCAGTTGGCCTAGGACACAGATCACTGCAGTAGCCTGCATTGTCATCAACATACATGTATGGCGTACGGTCTGGGAATCTGCAGCACATGCTGGCAAAGGTAATAACTGTATTCATATGAGGCAGGCTTCACACATAGGAACTATTGAAGGTCACAGGTACATATCTGTATGTGGCACACACATACCCGATGTGTGCATTGAATTTACTGTTATAATTATATGTCATACAATAATAAAAGCAAAACCCACCACACATTGACAAACTGTGTGACAAACACACACATGGCTTTTGTAGGATTCAAACCCCTACCTAACTATGTTATGACACTTGAGAGAGACGCATTAGCACAGCACGCTATTTGCATTACTGGGTGGTTTCTCTTCTCCTGCTGTACTTATAGGGTGCTGACATCATCAGTCTTTACAAAGAGGAATGTACATCATGTAGTGTGTTATTCCAGTTGTCAAAATGGACATTTCTTTCAAATAGAATTGCACACACCTTGCCCCCCCAACACACACACAACGCACACACAAACACACTGAGCATTTGCAGGATTCAAGCCCCTACCTAACTATGTTATGACACTTGAGAGAGACACATTAGCACAGTGCGCTATTCGCATTACTGGGTGGTTTCTTTTCTACTGCTGTACTTATAGGGTGCTGACATCATCAGTCTTTACAAAGAGGAATGTACATCATGTAGTGTGTTATTCCAGTTATCAAAAGGGACATTTCTTTCAAAGAGAATTGCACACATGCACACACCCTGCCCCCCCAACACACACACACACACACACACTGAGCATTTGCAGGATTCAAACCCCTACCTAACTATGTTATGACACTTGAGAGAGACGCATCAGCACAGTGCGCTATTCGCATTACTGGGTGGATTCTCTTCTCCTGCTGTACTTATAGGGTGCTGACATCATCAGTCTTTACAAAGAGGAATGTACATCATGTAGTGTGTTATTCCAGTTGTCAAAAGGGACATTTCTTTCAAAGACAATTGCACACATGCACACACCATGCCCCCCCCAACACACACACACACACACACACACACACACACTGAGCATTTGCAGGATTCAAACCCCTACCTAACTATGTTATGACACTTGAGAGAGACGCATTAGCACAGCACGCTATTCGCATTATTGGGTGGTTTCTCTTCTCCTGCTGTATTTATAGGGTGCTGACATCATCAGTCTTTACAAAGAGGAATGTACATCATGTAGTGTGTTATTCCAGTTGTCAAAAGGGACATTTCTTTCAAAGAGAATTGCACACATGCACACACCCTGCCCCCCCAACACACACACACCCACACACACACACACACTGAGCATTTGCAGGATTCAAACCCCTACCTAACTATGTTATGACACTTGAGAGAGAGACGCATTAGCACAGCACGCTATTTGCATTACTGGGTAGCTTTTCTTCTCCTGCAGTATTTATAGGGTGCTGGCATCAGTTTTTACAAAGAGGTATGTACATCTATTACTATCCCTCAGTATCGGGGATAGCAATATATATACATTAACAAGACGCCTAGTTCAGGGTCACATATGCACATCAGCACTGCCTGGTTATGTTTTATACTATGCTTCGTGAACACAGGACTTGTAACACACAACACAACCAGGGGGTGTATCCATATTCATCACAGATACACACACCTCTGGGTTGTTACCACTGCACCAAGCATGACAGGCCATACATATACAACTACCATTGTGCAAAACTGCCTTTTGGTTTGGTGTGTAGTTCAGACCACCCCCTCACTCCCCATATCCAGGAACCACACTTGGTTTCCCTGGGAACAGTGTAGGATATGAAGGTGTTCACATACGCCATTACAGTGGTTAACTTCAGGTACAGGAATATTGACTGGGGGAACTACTCAGGCCTCAACAACATCACCCTACAGCCACTACAATTTGTGAATCCATGTGCTATGGCAGAACCAGTCACCACAGCCACAAGGGGGAATACATATTGGACCTGATCATCACCAACATGGGGACTCTATGTTCCACACCAGAGGTAGACCACCATTGTTAAGATCTGACCATAACCAACTTTCCCTGGACGTCCATATCCCATCCCCACCCCCAGGCAAGGAAATCACTGCTAACAAAGTATTTCTCAAAAGCAGACTTTGCACTTGTGAAGACTGGGGTGGAATACTTCAAAGGCCCTGTGCTGGAGGATTATACAGCCCAATCTGCAGAATCCTTTACAAATGCATTCTATGAGCACCTGCAGGTTTTCATTGATCATGCTATCCAAAATAAAACCAAGACTCCTCCACAACAGGAGACCTGTCTGGTTGACACCAGCCATATATAAGCTGTACAACAGAAGGAGGGAGCTAATACATAACAGAGCAATATCCCACAGAGGGAGGACATCTCTGAACAGTATTGGCAAGACACTTCAATCCCTCAAAATCATCACTTGCAAGTTTTGACAGTGAAATTGCCCAGACACTACAGATAAGGCTCCCCTCAGTCTGGAATTGAATCCCAATTAATGTTAGACATAGCCCCTCGCCAACCCTCTTCCAGCTAACTCCAGCCACATGGATGTGACATTGCAAATTCAACCGCTGGGATCTCCACTGTGTCCCTGCTTGACGGAGGCACAGCAAACTAGCCTTAAACGGTGCCTTCTGTGACCTACTTTACAGAGGCACAGTAGGCTACTGTACTGGGGAGGCAGACACCAAATACACTCTGGCTAGGCTTATGTATTCCCTAGGGCAAACAGCCTAGTATCACCCTCTGCACCCATATGTTTATGTTTGGGATGCACAATATTTGTTGCTGATAAACTGTTTGCAGGTCTTTATTGCCACAGCTTTCCCTGTTTCTATGAACAACTTGTGTATCTGTGGAAGATGTTTGATCATGACAGGGTTCCAGTATATTACTTATGTCTCTGTTGTCATTTAACTGTGTGCACTGGGCAGATTGCTATATTGTGGGAGGTTCCTGGCTTAACACATACAAATGCCAGATATGTGTGGCCGACTGCTATACTGAGACATGGCCTAAGTGTGTGAGCATGCGCAGTTTAGGCTTTCCATGGTTTGTTGCCTGACATATGTCTCATTTATCAAAGTGTGTGAGCATGCCCAGTGTGACCTTTCCATATGTTGAGATCTGAGGTCCACTACATTTGTGGTTGTGTGTGAACTTGAACAATATTTGACATTTATAGTGTGTGTGTTGGAAGTCATGTTGTGTTCTTACTGCCCAACTGCTTTGTGTCTGAACCCAACAGGGATTATGCTGTGCCTGCAGGGTTTCCATGGGACAGTTTGCATACACTTGTCAACATTCTTTCATACTGACCAAACACTGTAATATTGTCATAGTGTAGTGGTTCAGTCCTTTCACTCTGGTGCACAGTATCCTGGGTTTGAGTCCCATCACTGCTTTAAATATTCATACTGAGCACACCAGACTAAGGTATGACCATGTTGCATTTTGTTCAGCTATGGCCTACTTAAACCAGGCTTGTCCAACATTACTAGTGTATTCCACAACTTGGGTGGACACTGACAAACACTAGGCTATGTGCCCTAGGGCATTTCTAATCCTAGTCAGAGTGTGTTTGTCCTTCAACACACATTTTAACTGGAGTTTGCCATGACATTTTTCAAGGTTAGTATACTGTGCCTCTGTCTAACTGTGACATAAAAGTGATACCCAGGGTAAACCTACAATCTCCCATCCACTCATCAAGATTCCTCTTGAAGAGAGTCAATGAGGGACTCTCTGGCTAACCTGGACTGTGAATTTACTCAAGAGTGGAGGGATCTTCTTGGTTATGGATCAATCACTACAGCATGTCCTATTTATTTAAGTGCTGAGGTCCAGGTCTCTCATGTGCATAGCTCAATGGGATTCAGATTTTACAAGGTGCAGCATATGCATTGATTCCAGGTTGGACATGGCTTTATACATCAAGCACAGATTGCCTCTGGGCAGGCAGTATGCCACTGTGTGGAGCTACAGTTTGTTTAATCAGGCAGCACATGGCATCTGTTAGAGCCCTTTGATCCTCCTGGTGAGGTACTTTTGGGGTCTTTCCAGTTGCTGGAGGTGTCTGCTAAGGTACATCCCACAAAGGGCATTGTACTCAATTGTGAGCCTGATGAAGGATGACTGAAGAGGCACGATGACCTCCACTGATGTAGATGTGAATACCTTCATGATTAGGTGGGTATATGAAATGTTTTTATAACCACTACGGCCACATGGTTGTCAAATGCGAGATTTCTATCAACTTGTGTCCCCAGGTCTCTTATTACTTCTTCTGTACTTAATGGGTTACCACCTATGTGGTAATTGGTGGGCACTTACTGTTTTTCCAAAGGGGATGACTATACACTTTTTTGCGTTTAGCTTGATGACATGGCTCTGGCACCAGTTGTCTGTTTCTATGAGGCCCTTTTGTAGGATGCTTGTGTCAGCTGGAGGGTCAGATATGGCGCCCAGTTTGTAGTCATCTGCAAACTTGTTCAGACACAGTCCTTTCATGTTGGCCTGTACCTCTGAGAAATATATACCAAACAAGGGCGGTCCCAGGACCGAGCCTTGTGGGATGCCAGTTATAGCTGGTTTGGACTCTGACATGGCTCCAGCATTTCTGACCATGTCAGTTCTGTCCTTGAGCCGGTTTGCAACCCATCTAGTGACATAGGGGTTTATATTTAAGCTGGTGAGCTTATCTATAATGACCAAGTGGGGTATTGTATGGAAGGCTTTTGCAAGGTCCAGGTAGGCTGTGTGGACCACCTTCCCCTCATCAATGGCCTTGGTGACTGTTTCAAATGACTCAACCAGGTTTAAGGGGCAGGATCTGCCCTTAAGAAAGCCACACTGGGTAGGGTCCAGTGTAGGTCCCCAATATCTTTATTTCTGAGGTCCATGATGATCCTTTCCATATCTTTGCAGACCAAACTAGTCAGGATTTTGGGGTGATAGTATGCAGTATCCATTCAGGCACCACCTTTGTGGAGAGGGACCACTGTTGCTGTACACTGCTCTTTGGGTACATATACTGTGGTAAGGCTGAGATTGAGCAGTAGTTTTATTTGGTGTTCAATTCTTCTTGGACTTCATGTTGGACGCAGCCCGGGACACCATCTGGTCCCATTGATGCTGTGTGTTTTGCTTTGGAGACGCTGGCTGTTACCTGAGCATCTGCAATGTCAGTGGGCCAACACTCTGCTGGAATAGATATTTGGCCTTTTGGTGGGGGGGGGGGGGGGAGTTTGCACTGAACCTGTCAGGTCGGATGTTGGCAATGTCTGTGGGTTTGGTGTATTGTTTGTCATTTTGGTCTAATTCTGAGCATATCTGGGAATTCCCACCCAGGTTCCTACCATCAGTAAAGAAAGCCTTGTGATTATCCTTAGTGTCCTGTACAATTTTTATCTCATAGCTGGCCTTAGAGGATTTTATGTGTGGCCATAGTTTTTTGTCATAATACTGATCAGTGATGCCTTCCCTTTTTGGGTTTTGCTCTATCATGTAGTAGTTTCCTCCTTCTCTTGCATGGTTTGTTAATGGCTGGGGTCCACCAGACAGGATGCCTGCCTTTGGAGGATTGGGTCTTGGTTTTATTTGGGATTGCATAATCCATGCATTCCTGAAGGTGTTCATAGAATGCATTTATAAAGGGTTCTGAGGTCTGGGCCATATTTTCCACAGGCACAAGGGCTTTAATGGATTCCACCTCAGTTTGGAGGAGTGCATAATTTGCTTTACACATGTTTTTCACTGAGGTTTTCTGGCCAGGGACTGGGGTCAGGATGTGAATATCCAGTGAGATTACTCTATGGTCTGATCTTACCAGTGAGGGATACACTTCTCGTCTTGGCCATAGATTCCCCATGTTGGTGATTATCAGGTCCAGTATGTTTACCCCTCTTGTGGGAGTGGTGACAAGTTGTTCCATAGCATTTCGGTTTATGAATTCTAGGAACCTTTGGCCTAGGGTGTTGGAGCTAGAGTAATGCTCCCAGTCTATGTTTGGGTAGTTGCAGTCGCCCACTATAATGTTGTTTGGAGAGACCTTCATATTTTCATGTGTTCTCAAGTAGGCCAAGTGGGGTTCCTGGATTTAGGAGGGTGGTCTGTAGCAGGCTACGAACTGGGAGGCAGTTTTAGCCACTGTTACTTGCACGTGGATAGTCTGTGCTGCTTCATGCTGTGGCACCAACCTGGGGGTGTGGGTATCCTTGACGATTATTAATACTCACCCTCCTTTTGTAGTTTGTTCCATGTTTTGGGGCTGTAAAGCATGGTATGAGGTGTAACCTGGTAGTGCTAGGGTGCTCTTGGGAGCCTTGAACCAGGTTTCTGTTACTACACAGATATCAACATTCTCCATGCTGAGGAGAGTTTGGACTGCATGCATCTTGCAGCTTAGACTTCTGGCATTGGGTAGCATTACTTCTAGTTTCGTATCCCTTGTGATACCTATGGAGGTGGGTTTGTGTTTTGAGCCTTACCTATTCAAGGCACTATGGGGATGACAACAGCCTTTGCCAGTATCCAAAAGGCCAGGGGTGATAGGTGCAAGCCATCCCTAGTGGAGCATCGTGTCTTGCTCAGCATGTCATCCCAGGCTGACAGGCATTGGTTCCCCTTTGACTAACAACAATACTTAAGCCAATTGTTGTAATTGATCATCTTGTCTTCATATTGTGGCATCATGCTTGGTGAGGGTAGGATGTTACTCAGGGTCATCAAGTTTGCATATACTACATGGTGTTACATTGCTTAACACATGGCAATCATGCCTCAGGTGGTGCTGCAGGGCTGCCTATGTTGGATGCACATACTACACTCCCTGTACATGTTTGAAAGCAGGTTGTGTAAACTTAGGCATCCCTTTTACTATATGTGTGAGTCAGCGAGAGGTATCATTTCCAGGGTTCCTACTGAGCCAGTGTATGTGCTATGCGTTGCCTCTTTGCCAAGGCCAAGGCATACTGGGCACGCCTCCTTCTGCCTACTGGGACAGGCTCAGGTTGTTCCTCCTCCGAGTCACGCTCTGCCTGTGATGGCCTTGGCAATGGTGGGGGCTGTTTGGGCTGGGCCTATGCTGGTCCTGCTGCAGCTGTTTTCGCAGAATCATATTATGTAGCATAGCACATACCATGACAATTTGGGTACATGTAGTTGGTGAGTACTGCAACGCTCCACCAGATGTGTCCAGGCACCGGAACCGTGACTTGAGCAGCCCAAACACACGCTCTATTACATTACGTGTTTGTGCGTGTGCCTCATTATGACGTTCCTGTTCAGGTGTGTGTGCATTTCTGATGGGTGTCATCAGCCACGGCTCCAGTGCATAGGCAGCATCCCCCAGTAGGTGACCATGTGGGATGTCCCCATTGGCAAATGTCTGGTACAGCTGCATCACATGCCAGATATGGGAATCATGGTAGCTTCCAGGGCAGCCAGCACACACATTCATTATTATGCCCTGGGCATCACACACAACCTGGCAGTTGATGGAGGGGAAGCCCTTGCGGTTAATGTAGGCCCTACCCCGCTCACCGGCTGGTGCTTTGATGCATATATGCGTGCAGTCTATTGCACCCACTACCTCAGGGTATTCCGCTATTTGCTGGAAGAGACGCATATTGCTGGCCAATACCTCACGGGAATTGGGGAAATATACATGATCACCGACATGTACTGACATGGCATCCAGGAACTGGTGCAGTACCCTGGATGCTGATGCCTGTGATATCCCCATCATATCACCAGTTGGTCTCTGGAAGGTACCTGTTGCTAGTATTCTTAGGCCAACACATACCTTGGTTTCCACTGGGATGGGTTCCCCTCTGTTGGTTCTGTGTGTGAGGCGTGGCCTGCACAGCTCAACAATTTGCTGCAGGAGGTCTCTGTCCACTCTATAGTGCTCCACTATCTCCAGCTCATGTAACCCCTGGTAGGTGACCCTGGGCCTGTACACTCTTCTCCGTCTCCTCACTGTGGGTTGTCCGGCAGCATTTGCATTGTCACCACCCTCAACATGTTGCATATGTCGCCTAACAGCTATGGCAGCCCCTAGCATTTTTTTGTCTGAGTGAAGCTTTTTCAGTTTTCACTTCTAGTAGCTTACTCCAGTGTTGCAGTGTCTCTTGAGAGAAACATACTGCACAGTTGTTTGCAGAGTTTTCAGTGCTGGGCTGGGCTACTGTTCTGCCTGTGTAATTGCCTGATCTGACTGTTTTCACCTGCTAGCTATGCTAGTACCTGGTAGCTTCCTACAATTTGTTGTGCTTCCTTTTTCCTGTCTGTTTCCTCAGGGGGGAGCGACGCGCATACAAGGGCAAACACGTGGACAGCAGCTAACATGTGCATACACATGCTTAGATGGACTACAACTTGCTTATTCGGGTTAAAACGCGTGCACAGTAGCGCAAACGCACTTACAAGTCTTTAAACAGGCTTCTACATGCTTACTCCGGCTTAAACGCACGCACTCCATCTTACTCGGCCTTCCCAGCGCGCGCATGCACGCTCAGCAAGAAACTTTGGTGTTATCCACAGTGTACACCTTCCATTTCTTGGCTTACCCTTGTCTACCTGTTGACACACCTCTTTCCATGATGCCTAACTGACAGCTTTCACATGCCACTCTGCTCCAATGAGCTTCACTTCTTTCATACATGCCCCCCTGTGATGTCACCTATCTCCTACTCTGTTACTCCCCTTATCCTACTCCTACACTCCAGGGAATGTGCTCATTTGCTATGTAAAAGTGCGATTTAGTATCCTAACACTCATTTACATAGGATTGCCTACTAATGCTTAGTTACATGTCTTACACTGAGCTTCCCCCCTTAGCAACCCCTACTCGGTGGCCATGTTGTTTTCAGCCTGCTATTCCCTTACATTGTAAATTGATGGTTTTCATAAAACCCACGTTTGTGGGTTTTACATTTTTATTTTTGTGTTTTTTTGCAGCGCGGCGCTGCGCTACGTTTAAACATCGGCAATCGCCGAAAAAAAATAAACATATTTATTTTAATTTTGCATGTGGCTACGTTGCCAATGGCCACATATTTGGCCATTGGCATGCTTCCTGGAACATATGCAACCTTTATTTGGAGCTGACAAGGCTCCATTGTGCTATTTGCAGAACGGTACTCAGTTGTCAACTGAGTACATTTCTGCAGCTAACACGGCTCCTACACGGACAGGTTTGTGCTTCCTGGATCGCAAATTTACCTCATTTGCATGCCTTTCGGCTGCAAGTGAGGTAATTTGCATATCCAAACCCTGCCCGTGTAAGAAACATTTTAGGAGCTCTCTTACACGCCCCTACAGGCTGTTCGTGGATCGCTCGTCGGACATAATGGCTGCATGGCGTCTTACTCTACTCTTAGACTCCGTGCAAGCCATCGTGAATCCGGCCCTAAGACTATCCTCAATATCCCTTTCTGTACTTATTTGTACTAAATGTACAGTTTCTTCTTCCTTCCTTGTCTTTTTTTTTTGCCTTATTGTGACATAATTTAACAGCTGCTGTTGAGATTCTCCTTTTCACTAATTGATTCCTATCAGTTTTGTTTGGGCTTGGAATATGTGTCTCAGTCCTCTCCCTCTTTGGACTATATTTGTTGTATCTTGATTTTGTCTTATCAAATCACTTTCTTTGGGTCTGACTATGACTGTATTTTCAAGATTTTTCTCTTTCTAGTTATTTGTTTTTTCTTTGGCTGCTGTGCCATCCTGCTTTTCTCTTTTGTTGACCTCTTTCAGTGTTCTTAACAACTGCATTGCCTACTGTGTTTAGTATTTGAAGTTTGTCCATAAAAATTTCTATCAGATACTACTAAAAGGAAAAGTCTATCTACTGAATGATGTTCCATAATTGGTAGTATCTGATCTGCTTAAGTTAACAGTATCCTGTGTACTGGTACAACAAAATGTGTCTCCTCCAAGTGTATTAAAGTGTGAGCAACTACAAAATTTACATCATTTTCTCTCAAGTTTTGTTCTGAAGTAATATCATTTTCCTTGATTTTACTCTCTCTTCCTTTTACTCACTGTTTGATTTTCTTCTCTGTTTTCTTCCTGTCCTTATTTCCACATTTTTTTATAGCCCTTACAATTATTTGTGAGGAAATATGTATAATTTTGCTTTCACACAACTTGTTCATATTACAAATACTATGTTCACTACCAGATGTGTCAATCATTTTTCTAACCCTCATTATATAAGCAGATGTGGTCTTCAAGCAATGAGTGCTGATGGACACTGATACTGTAATGTGTGTTTGTGTGTGTGTGTGTGTGTGTGTGTGTGTTTCTTAATTTAGCATATCAAAAGTATCTCTCGCAGACCTATTTGTGATGGTTAAAAAATACCTACATAAATGACATCTTACTATACTTATTCTTTGAAACATCTTTCAAATGAACTCTATTAATATCCCCCATACTGTTATGTAACAGAGCAAAATGTAAAAAATAAATAAAATGTGCTTATTCACAATGGGGGAAGTTATTATATCTAATTCCTTCATAAAAATATAAACCAAATAGCAAACAACTCAGGTGTATAGTCAAAAAAGCTAAACACAATAAAGGAGCAGGTAATTTTATGCCTTAGTCAAATTTACTCCTTTCTATAATCTGAAAAGAATAGCTTTTACTGTAAAGCAAGTAGGATGTAGAATTGTCAACCACAGTAAGAATGTTAATTTATCTACCGTCAAGGTCCAACTAGATAAGTGGTTTATGGACAGAGATTATATCCCTAATCATACAGGATATAAACTCCTAGACAGCCTCTGCTGAGGTTTTGAGTTTGTAGATTAATTACATTTAACTATGTTGGACACGGAATGCTTGCTATGTTGCATATGTATGTCTCTGTAAATGCACATAATTTTGATTCTTTAGACTGCTTTTGTTAATATCAGATGTCTGATTCTTTTTAAGCACTGTTTAAAACTGAGTACCCCTTTATCCTAGATGCTGTGTATCTCATACTGTTAATATTAGTCTATATGTACATTTCTGACCTTTTCCTTTTAAGGACTGTACTGTCATTATTGTTCACGGGTCGAGTGGCGTTCCAAAAGACATGGGTGAATGGACGTGCCTTCGTTGAAAGTTGGGCATCGAGCTGGCAACTCAGCATAGTGAAAATCTACTGCCAATCATTAGCAGACTGGAGTTCTGCTGTGGCGACCCCTAACTGGAAAAAGCTGAAAGACAACTGTCATTATTGTTAATGGCACTGCCCTAGGTTATTCTTGAATCTATCATATTCTTGCCTAGTTTGTGTAAATAATACTTATATATCAGATATAAAACAGTATGTCAGATAAATTGCTAACAGCAGGAAAAGCTAATGCTCACTAGTCAATTAGTAAGAATATTAGAAATTTACAACAATTTCTTCAATTTTCCAGTTCCAGCAGAATAAAAATACATAAATAAAAATAAATCTGTAGCTGAATATTGCTCAATCAATTGGAAGGACTGTGCTGATTCTACTTTATACACTTACAAATCCATCAAAACATTCACTTCTGAGGCAGAACACAGTCACAAGAAGAACAGAGAAAGCTCTGCTAAGAGAATAACATTTTGCCTAAACCCCCCACCATTACTTTCTTTACTTATACAAACAGTCCTGCATTACAGCACAAATGAAAAACTGTTCAGATACAATTAAAATGTTTAACTTGCTTTTGATGAGTCAGTTTTGCTTTCACAGAAAGGCATCTGATGACAGAAGAATCATACATAGCTTGGTAAAATTTTGAATATGCAGGTATTGTAGTGCATTAGATAGCATAGCTGCCTCACAACTCTTGGTTCTCCACTTCATCTCCTAACTGTGTTCATGTGGGCTTTCACTAGAATTTTACATTTCCTCCCATATCCTAAACCCATACCTCTCAACCATACCGAATTCCTCAGTAAATACCGGTTTTGAGGGCAAAATATTGGGGTGCCACAAATTCCCGAGTGGCCCCTTTAATTTCCAGGGTTATTTATTTATGTTTTTTTTTTTTGTTTTTTTTTTCTGTTCCTGACATCATCACGTGTAGGGCGTGTGTGATGATGTCAGCACGAGGCAGGCAGCTACCGAGTTATTACTACTTGGTTTAAATTTACCAGTTTTAGTCAGGCAGTGCCCCTGGCTTCAGGTTAAGTGAAAAAAAATGTTTTGGACTGGTATTTTTCTCACTGAATTGAGTTTACTTGATTCTTTGGACCAATATTTTTCTTTTCTTCTCACCATATTGAGTTTACTTGGTCTTTGATTTGCTTATGTGTACAAAGAGAAACTTATGAGTTTACTTGATTCTTTGGAGTCGTATTTTTCTATTTTTCTCACTGCATTAAGTTTACTTGGTCTTTGACTTGCTTATGTATACGAAGAGAAACTTATGAGTTTATTGATTCTTTGGACCGACTTCCGCGACTCTGCAAGTGTACTTCTCACTCAATCGCTAGTTCCTTTTAATTTTACAGACATGCTCCACAAGTACTTCTCACTTAAGGGCTTGTTTAGACAATGTTATTAAGGGGCTCAATAATTGAATTTTATTACAAGACGGGCTCTGCAAGTATAGTGATTCTTTGGACCGGATCGGTATTTTTCTTGAGTGCTAGTTCCCTTGCAGACAATGTTATTAAGAGCTCTGGCTCTGCATGTGTAGTGATTCTTTGGACCAGTATTTTTCTTGAGCGCTAATTCCTTTGCAGACAATGCTATTAAGGGCACGGGCTCTGCAAGTGTACTTTCTCGCTCAGTCGCTAGTTCCTTTGCATTTTACAGACAGGCTCTGCAAGTATTGAATGTTATTATAATGTTATTAAGGTGGGCTCTGCAAGTGTAGTGATTCTTTTTGTTTTAAGGGGCTCAATTGAATGTTATTACAAGATGGGCTCTGCTAGTGTAGTGATTCTTTGGACTGGACCGTTATTTTTCTTGTGTGCTAGTTTCCTTGCAGACAATGTTATTAAGGGCTCTGGCTCTGCAAGTGTAGTGATTCTTTGGACCGGTATTTTTCTCAAGTGCTAATTCCTTTGCAGACAATGTTATTAAGGGCTCTGCAAGTGTACTTTTTGCTCAGCTGCTAGTTCCTTTGCATTTTATAGACGAAGGTGTGGCTCTGCAAGTGTAGTGATTCTTTTTGTTTAGACAATGTTATTAAGGGATGTATGTGTGTGTGTGTGTGTGTGTGTGTGTGTGTGTGTCTGTCTGTCTGTATGTATGTGTGTGTGTGTGTGTGTGTGTGTGTGTGTGTGTGTGTGTGTGTGTAAGAGAGACAGACAAAAAGACCACACTAGAAGAGGTGACAGATATATCTGACAAACTTAAAAAAAATGAGGAAAGTACATGGAATGGATGCAAGCAATGACAGAGAGGAAAACAGACTTTTATAACTGAAACCACTTTAGGGAGACAAAGCAGAAGAAAATGTAACCCAAACAAATTTATACAGAATGTATGCCTGCCATGTGTAGCACAAAATGAAGCAATCAGAACTTGTGTACGCAGAATTTATTATGTCTACCCTGTGTAGCATTACATTCTATTTATTAGTATCTGTCCAGCTTGGGAGTGTACATACCAGGCTCACGTGTAAACAATTTTGTTTTAAATAAGGCAAGAACGTTTATTTTTGTTACTGTAAAAGATATGACCGGAACATAATACATCAATGAAACCCTCATTATTGGAATGCAATATCACTAATTCACTGATTACCAGAAAAAGTGCTGGCCTTCAATATTTGTTAAACTCAAGCATGTCACTTTGTTTTATACCTAAGTGCAGAGGACCACTGTGATAGAGCAGGAATACAGTACAGCTCACCCTCTCCTGGCAATATTGATATTTATCACTAATTGTAAAATAAGAAAAGAAACATATGTGTGCTAGCTTGCTAGGTCCCACATAACACTCATGGTTTGTGTTACCAGTCAGTAAGTTTTTAACCAATTCTGTTATGGATTAAGGAAAAAAAAGTTGTTCACTCTCGACCATTTGTAATGCCATAACACAAAATGTCAGATGTTCTGTAGTAGATGAGGACTGTATATCTGAATGCTAACTTTTCTGAAGGTTTCATCTTATCCCTTAAAATAAAGTAGCAGTTGTCATTGCACAATAGGTAGTATATGCTTGCTTTTGATGCAGAAGGCTGTGGGTTCTACTACCACAGTATGTAGATGGATTGCTGATACTATGTTGTACTTTTAAAGAAGGGTGGATGCTGCACTCCTGAGAATTTCCTCTTTGGCGGAGATACCTAGTAACTATGAACCTGTTATCAGTTTGCCATCCATTCCCTATTGCAATATTACTAACTTATCAGTTTTTTTAATGTAACGTTGGCGATTTATTCTTCAAGGGCAACAGGCACTGTATTTGCAGATGAAACAATGAAATATAAAGTTTTTTGCCAGCAGCAACCTCTTCATTAGTTACAGATCTCTTTAATGTGGAATTATTTAGAATCTGACTTTTGCATTTTCTTTAAATGTGGGTTTCAATGCTGTTTCAATGAATGTGAGTTTCAGGGCAGAGACGTTGTAATGCTAAGTCTATTTTCATTGTGAGACTATTGCTTTGTTTAGCAGATGTCTATTTGTGTTTGTTTGTGCTATAAAATGTAAAATAAAAGTTTTAAATGAAATCCAAATAATCATTGTAGAAGTAAAGCAGTATGCATACTACAGTGTTTATGGTAAATGGGGTAAAATAGCCAAGTAATGGTACATTGGAATGACTGCAGGGGGAAGGGCTGTGTATTGGGGCCCCATTTGACCATGATTTTGTGAGGGGGGAAGGGCAGCAAACTCAAAGACAGGCCCGGGCGGCACAAACTCTAGATAACGCCACAGTAGGCCACGAAGAATGACATTTGGAGGTCCCAGCAAACTATAATATTCTTTTGCTAAGATTAGAATATTGCCTACCATTAAATGCCCTACGTTTACCACAAAACCCACATACTGCAAGTCACCAAAAACAAAATCCTTAGGTTCATCATTGTCTTCCTTACCAGTAAACATCATTGCTACACATTTACAAAAATAGTTACCATTTACTACAGGGTCTTGGACCATATATCTGTTCCTCAGTTTGCGTTTGAAAGCTGGTATCCCACAATTCCACTGGAGTGTGTGGGGTTACATAATTATGTATGTAAATTTTATGTTAATTAGCATACAGATTTGTACCTATTTTTCAGGGGCCTTTGTCCAGATTTTTGATGTTTCCAGGTTGAGAAGTATGAGACCTGGTTGTTCTCTAAACTGTCACAGTATGTCTATGCAAGGTGTGTTAGTGAGTTGTACATAATGCAAAGTGCTACAATACTGTCCAGGACTGATTTTCTGCTTTATTCCCATTGTTTTCAAAGTTAGGCTTTTGCTCCAGAGTAATCAGAAACAGGACTAACTGGTATCACAGACTGAATAAATAAAAGATACTCTCTGTCACTGTCATGCAAGTATTTCACCTGCTTCAGACTGATTTCTGTAAGGTACAACTCCTAGCAGTTAGTAAGTGCTATAATACACAATATCACATTAAATGACACTAAAATAAATAAGCATTATTTGATTATCACAAATGCATGCCCTTAAAGTGTCATATTATCAAAACTTACCAGTTCTTTTCCAACACAGCCATGGAAAAATGCAGTATCAGAAATAGGATCTGTAAGGTAAGACTGGAGCAGATTCAGTCGGAGACCAGTGGGAGGTTCATTGGTCATCTTCACACCATTTTGGAGAATAGTGACAGGAAACTAATAAAAATTTAAAATCAAATAAGCATTTGTTTCTGCCAGATGTTCACTGTTAACTATGACTACAGTTAAAATGGAATCATCTTTTTCTAGACATTAACACAGCATAATTCAGGTAACATACAATATACAATATTCCTTGTAAGTTGGACAATTTATTGAAAATGATATAATGTGAAACTGGATTTTTGACCATTCTGCTGAAAACACAGTTCAGTAAATGAATTGATGCTAGGGAACATTTCTTTACTTGGTGCAGCTACTCTGGATTTCGGTATTTAAGCAGTAGGTAAGCAAAAGTCATAGCCTCCTTTATGTGCAGTATTGGAGGTTTTTCCCAATACAAGAACTTAAAGAAGTTCTAAAGAATTTTTGATCAAAGCTGCATCTGATGAACTGTTCTGTGTTAAACTATCCAAGCAGCGTATTACTTTCCTGTTTTAATTTTCTATCAGTACTTCATAACATAGGGGATAATGATTGGATCAGTGATCATAACCAACTTACTATGTATTCAAGATATGGATATCAAGAAATTCACCTTGAAAGTGGAATGAAGTGAAGTGAAACTCAAGAAGTCAATCTTGACATCCATGCTGAAGACATATAATATGAGTTATGATCAGAGAGACACGAGCTACTGTTGCTCAGGCCAGAAGGGAGTTACCACAGTGATCTTTGGAGATTCCCTCTGACTCTTCATAATGATCCTGGATATTACTAGAAAGGGTGAAGAAGCATTCAGGAACATTTTCATCAAAAGAAAACAAAAGGCATCTGTTTTCCAAGACTTTTTGAATGGAGTCCTGGAGCAAAAGTGTTGTAACTAGAGGCAAAAAGATCTTTATGAGGTGTTCCCTACAGGTGCAGCAATTCCTGGATAACCCCCTGAATCCATTTGTGAATGTATGTCCTGGCCCTTCTCAGCTTGTCTGCAACAAAAGTTTGCTCTTATGGGATGTAAGATGCTTGTAGAGTGAGAATGTACTAAAAAATATATATCCCAGGCTACCATGGCTAGTCTGCATGAAGGATAAGATCTGGTTTCTCCCTGTTTGTTCATGTACAACCAAGGGTGCTGGAACCATAGGGCAAGGGGGGAAGTTCTTCCCACTTTAAATCAAGTCATGAACTGTGCCCCCAGCTCCTGGCACAGATTTTTTTTTTAATAAAAAACTGTGCCAGAGAAAAGAGAAAAGGGACATTAGAAACAAAGCAAGTGTGTGTGTGTGTGTGTGTGTGTGTGTGTGTGTGTGTGTGTGTGTGTGTGTGTGTGTGTGTGTGTGTATGTCTGATTGTCTGCAAGTGTCTGTAAGTGCATGTATGCCAATGATTGCAAATATGTGTGTGTGGCTGTATGTGGTGCATGTGTGCATATGTATATGCAAGTGTGTGTGAGTGGGTGCATGTGAGTGTGCGCGAGTGTACAAGTATATGTATATGACTGTATGCAAGTACGTGTGTATATGCGAGTGCATGCTACTGCATTTATGCAAGTGTGTGATTGCATGTATATGACTGTGCGCAAGTGCATGTGTATATGCGACTGTGAGCGAGTGCTTGTATGCGAATATGTATGAGTACATGTGGGCATGCATGAGTGTGTAGAGAGTTCAGAATCAGACTCCTACATAAGGGAGGTTGCTCCAGAGAACATTATTGTTTTTTAATTTTAAAGCATGCATACCTAGATTTTTGCCTCATATCTTTTGGTCTGTTCTCCTCATAAAATTTGTGGTTTTCTGGTAAATCATTGAGGATTGAAATTCCTAAATAATGACATGCATTTAAGTTTCAGACTTCATTTCCTTCTGAAAATGCAAGCTAACACAAATCCTGTTATTCCAGCAACTTCTTAAGTTCATAAGAGCAATATCTGAAATCTGTCTCTACTTCTGGCCCTTTGTTAATTTAGGCTTTAATCAGATTTCTTGCTCTAAGAGGCTGAGAGATATTTATAGCAATTCAAGGAAAACAATTATTCATTTTATTGCAATATTCCTTTTTTCAGTTAAAAGAAAAGCTGTCAATGTAAAATTCAGCAAATATTACTCAACAAATGTCTTTATTTAATTAGGGTTTATATTACATTATCGAAAAGTCGTTATATCGAACGTCATTTCATTGACCCGTAAAAGTCGAACTCTTATAATAGCGAAAACCGGAATGAGCGAATTCTTTCCCTGGGAAAGAAATTGCTAGCCCTACCACAAACTACACATTACTTTAATCATAAAATGGGGGGACTGTGCCCCCCATACCCCCCTTACTAAATATACCAACTCCGAGATCACACTACAGTGGGGAAAAGGGCAAACTCACAAGGATGGCCAAGCGGTTTCTTTCCCAGGGAAAGAATTTGCTCATTTGGGTGTTCGCTGTTATGACAATTCTACTTTTACAGGTTGATGAAAAGCCGTTCGATATAATGGCTTTTCGATAACGTAATATACATCCTTTAATTAATGTATTTGTCTTTGTTTACTGGGAAAGTCCGATTGGGTAATACCCATTTTCAGTGGAGGCCCAGGGAAAAAAGCTCCATTTGTTTACATTGCATTATACCAAATTAAGCACAGAGTAGTTACATTTCTATTTACATTTATACATAAGGAGTAGTTACATTTATACATTCTAAGATTTTACACAGGTGGAAGTTACTAAAGAGAAAGCCCACATGCAACTTCATTGATTGTACAGGCAGCAGCAGCAGTTACATATAAAAATTGTTCTGTCATTTCAGTGAGAGGTTGAGAGTATGTATTTGGAGAGTATCGTATGGTGAACACAAAGTCTTAAACTTGTGATAAGCATGTGCAGGACCAGGACTGGTTAAGATGTAGTTTATGCAAGGGTTTCAAACTATTGAATTTGTCAGAGAGATTTATTTGTACGGGGATACTCTTCCAGAGTTTAGCAACATTTTGTGTATACAGAGAATCTCCTGCAACATTGTTTGACTTGTTTGTAAGGATTTGTTACTAGAGTGGAGGTCCCTTGCAGAATAGTAGATCAGTAATAAGTTATGTAGTGCAGGGCATTCTTCTGGATGATGAATGAGTTTAAGTGGTGTAGTTAATTGTGAGTATGTTAGGTAGTTATACAGTTCAAGCCATTTTAATTGCTTTAAGCTATGACAATGGTGGGGCCTATTAGGGACATTGGTGGCAAATGCAGCTATTTTATTGCAGCAGGAGGTATTTCTGTGCAAATTCATCATATCAGGAAACCAGCTTGTTTTTTATTGTGAAGCAGTAACTTCAAACAGTTATGACAGCACATGAGAGGTGTTTTGGTTTTGACCACAAAGAAACAATATTTAGGAGTGTTTAGTGCTGCTCAGGCAACACACTTTTATCTGAGTAATTGTCAATAAATATTTTCTTATATCTCAAAGATCATTACTCTTATTTTTTAGCTAGTAGTAGTTACTCACATTTTTTAATATAAATGTATCTTTGTCTGTGTCTTAAGTTATAATTCAATAAAGGATGTTTTCCATCACAACAGGCTGGTAATTTGCCTCAGATGCAGGTGAGAGAGACTGATGTGGCCAAGCTGTTTCCTCAGACCACTATCCTTCTTCCCCAAGATCACTCTGTGTGGCAAATACAGCCACTATGCACTGGGGGTTAGCAATGTCCTCTGCAGATATTGGGTTCTCCTTAGTGGACAAGGAAGAATCACTTTTGTTGGTGTTTCAAGAAGGGGCATGGAAAGTGCCCCTACTTAACCAGAATGTTGTGCCCATCCTTAAGGAAGCTATTGCTGCTATTAAAAATGTGGTTTCCTTAATGTTCCTATCGAAAAGTAACAGAAAACTAAATTTATAGCTTAATCTGGTCGAGTTTCACTAGACAAGAATAGTTTATTAAGTCCAGATGAGGGTCTTGTACAGGCTACTGACCTTTCTTATCAGGTGGTTTCTGGTAAAAGAAAAAGTGATTCTTCTTTTCCTGAAGAGATTCAAGAAATTAAATCCAGAGAGGAATGTGATGGAACAAATATGTTTTTTTTCCCTCAGAATTCTGATTCAGACTCAGTGGAAAGTATGTTACCTGAATCTCCCTATCAATGATTCTCTTTCTCCCAGACTATTTCCAGAATGTGTAAGTGTATTCAATGAAAGAACACTGAGATTTCTCAGTCCCCCAGAAAATACTATCAGCTGTTACAGAAGGAATTTCCAGAACCTTTACCCATGTCCCCAGTTCTGTTAGTTCTGGAAAACGTATGCGTCAGTGCTTGCAATTTTCCTGATACTCAGCCTACTGTCCCTAAAAAGGCAAATAGAATTTATAAAGTTCCTCAATCTTTTAAGTTTTTATACACTCTTCCCAAACATGATGCCGCAGTTATAGCTTTAGTTAATCCAGCTGCTGCCAAACATTTTAACTCTAATTCTTCCCCTTTTGACAAGGATGGTAAAACAATTTTTAAGTTTAGGGAAAAGTGTTTGCAGCTGCAACTTTAATTTTTATAATTTTGAGTTTCAAGCTCATATGTTAAAGTTTATTGTGACTAACTGTGAAAATAGGGATGTTTATCTGCAGTTCCTCCCTGTGAGGGAAAATCTGCTTTGTGTGGTTTGGTTTCATTTATTTTTAATGTCACTAGTCATTTAAAGTGTGTTTATGACTGTAGATACTGCATCCAGTGAGGTTGCCACTGGTTCTGTGTTGATGAAGTTTGCCTAGTTTCATTCTCAGATCTTACTAGAGGATGTAAAAATGAGCTTTTAAGTTCACCTTTCGATTGGGATTTTGGTCCCACTGCTGCAAAATTATCAAAAATGTGATGAGAAGGTTAAGCTGATATGCAGGGAATCTCTCCTGTTGTGTTATCCCTCCCTCTCTAAATTTTCCAAAGGTTATTTTGCTCCTTTGTTCAACTGCGGCAAGGAACAAAACAAAATAAACAGTCACAGCAATATGCTGGTAAGCAGACATTAAAAAACAATGGTGGGAGGTTCCCTAAAAGAAAGCAGGAACCCCCCAGAACAAACAACAATCAAAAAAGTCAGAATGAGTATGTAAGGAGCATTGTCCCAACCCCCCCCCCCACTCTGGTAGTCTCTTATCCCTTCCAGAAAGTCAGATTCTCCATTTCTCTCTTTGGCAACAGGTTGTTTCAGACAAATGGGTTCTGAGACTGACTTAGCGGGAAGAGATCCCTCCTTTGCAGAGAATTATTCCACATACCACACCAAACCCCTCTGTTCCCTCCTATCCCACGGGGGGGGGGGGGTAATAGAAATAGTTCCTTTTTTCCTAGTGGGGAAGAGGTTTTCATTCAAGAATGTTTCTGATGCCAAAAAAGAAAATGTCTGGAGATCAGTTAAGGACCCTTTTTTAAACCCAGTTTGTGATAGTGCACAAGTTCAAGATCCTTTCACCACACAATCTCTTACCCCTTCTTCTCCATTTGAGATGTTTGGTAACCTTAGAGTAAAAAAATGCTTATCATCACATTCCTATCCATTAAGGCTTCAGCTCTTTCTTAAGGTTTTATGTATTTGGATCACATTATCCATTCTCTGCCTTACCCTTTGGGCTATCCACTTCCACATGAGTGTTCACAAAGTGTCTAGCTACAGTTATAGCGCATTGCATGGTATCTACATCATTCTTCCATATTTAGATGTCTTAGTTATCTATGCAGACTCTTTTTCAAAGTGTAGGAATCTCTCTCTTTGGTGAGAGATCTCATATGCAGGCTGAGATTCCAACAGAACCTTCCACAGGAAAAGATGTATCTACATTTAAATCTATTCCAAAGTTTTCCCCTGATCCCTTTGGTGTTACACATACAACCACTATGGACTGGGGATTAGCAATGTCTTCTGTGACTGTTGGAGTCCCCTTAATGAGCAAGAGAGAGAATACCTCAGGATTCTGAGTCTCATGGCATCTATGATTCTCATGATACCTCTGGAAAGACTCTACATGAGAAAGCTAGGATGTGTGAGAAGAGAAATAACTTGGTGGAAACATCACATACTCTGAATCCAGTTCTCTCCCTTTCCCCTCCTACTCCAAAGCAGTCAGTCACCACAGTTACCTTGAACTTTGCTAGGGGGATATAAGTGCAAGGTATCTGGGAGAATGAACACAGACATAAGCACATAAATGTAAAGGAGAAGTTTGCCCTTATCAAGGCACTCATCTCTTTCAATCATCTTTGGTCCCCTGGACCACTTCAAGTTGTTACAGACAATGCCACAGTGATGTGATACATAAAAAAGTGAAGGAGAACCATGTCTTACCTCCTTTGCAGACTAGACATGTTATCATGGGATATAACTTTACAGCAGAATCTCACTCTACTTTCTTCATTCTGTCAGAGCCAAACTGTGTGGCAGACAAGCTGGGCAGGACAAAGGCAGAGCTTCATGAATGGAAACTAGATTGGGGGTATTCCATGATCTGATCCATCTGTGGTGAGTTCCTCAAGTAGGCTTTTTTGCTTCGCAATGAACAAATCAGTTGGCAAAATTCTGCTCCAAGACTTCATGCAAGAAGGTGTGGAAGACAGATGCCTTTTCCTTTCCTTGGACAGGAATATTCCTGTACGCTTTTCTACTCTTTTGATATTCAAATTAATTCTGAAGATTCAGAAGAATCCTCCAAGATCATTATTGTGACTCCCTTCTGGCTCAGGCAACAGTGTTTATCCCTTCTTTTGGAATTATCCAGGGGCAATTACCACAAGTTTCCTCACAGACTGGATCTACTCACACAAGAACAAAGATGAAAGAGGTAATTGAGAACATACGCTTTCAGATTGTGATGAGTTGGTAGACTTTAAAAATTCCCTGCAGACTACTCTATCAGAAATACTGGGTGACCAAATTGGTGTAACTAAGGAAATGATTTTTTTGATCTGTGATACAGAATCAGAATTGCCTAGACCTAGTAAGGCCTTGCTGATTTTAATTCTTATGGCTGCCAAAAAAGTGTTTACTATAAAATGGAAATCAAGTCTAAATCACCTGTATTAGAAGTAGTGAATATAGTAACACAGATAAAACAACTGGAAGTGTGAGCTTTAGAAAAGGGTAAGAACAAATTACAAGGGGAAAATAAGAATGGTGGGAACAATACAAACAGAATAATGTTTTGAAGGAGGAATGAGGTTTAAGGGAAGGCAGAAATTGAATGTGCTTTGTAATGTCCGACCGATAATGACTGGATAGATTATAAGTGATGTATAATGTCTGCAAATGAAAATATGTCAGTATGGTTTGTTTTCATTCATTTATACAACTGTATGACTGCCTGTGTCATAAGTGATAATTTAATAAAGATGTTTCTTGTTTACAAAAAAAGGAACAGGGACATTTTATACATCCCAAGCTCAAACAGCTTTGACTGTCTGAATCTTAGGGTCCTGGTACCTCTTGGCACTTGTTTACTGAAGGCATGCAGGAGGTACTAATGGGGGCAAGAAAGCCCTCTACTAGAAAATCATATATTAGCAAATGGAAAAGTTTTCCAATTGGTGCCAAAACCATAACCTGAACCCATTCAGAGTAGTGTTTCACTTGTTTTACAATATTTGTGTGCATTGCTTTTCTATTTGCCTGTCTTACTCCTCTGTCAAGGTTCATCTGTTTACTATTTCATCATGTCTGCCTATGAATCCCCTTTTTCAAGGCATTCCCATGTCAACATATTTTTAAAGGGGTTTTGCATAACAGACCTCCAAGAACACCAGTGGCTCCTCTTTGGAACATTAAGTTTGTACTAGGGAAGCTAACACTTGCTCCATCTGAACCAGCTTATATGGCTGATTTGAGGTTCTTAAGATGGAAAAGAATTTTACTCCTTGCTCTGACCTCTGCAAGAAGAATATCTGAGTTTCAACTCTTATGGTAGGTCAACCTTATTTCAGTTTCCACAGGACAGGGTTTCCTTTAGAACTAATCCTTCTTTTATGTTTAAAGTGGCATTCAAATGTACTTAATGCCAAACTATATATAAATAACAACTAAGCACAATCCAAAATTCATGATTACAAAGGCCAGGTATACTCCAAATTTTATTAAAACTTAAATAAAAACTCTCTGGCACCTCGGCTCAATGGCCTTACAAGAGTTCAAAAACACACAAAACACTTGTTCTAAATATTAACATCAATAAATAAAATAAAAGGGTGGCGAAAGCCAAACACACTCTGGCCAGGTTTGTAAATGCCCTAGGGCAGATAGCCAAGTATCAACCTATGAATAAAAAAAAAAACTTACTCAAACAAATAAACATTCAACCAATCAGTACATTCTCCTAATATTATAACATTTTCCAATTGCATTCTACATTTAATCCAGCAGGTGTCAGTGTCATATACTTCAAAATAAATGCTGCTTCCCTATACAGCAATCTATTCTTCAAATCCAGAGCATTGCAAAGTTTTAACTTTCTCTAAAACAGCTACCGTCCCCTCCAAGATGTAAGACAAAATGCATTCCTAGAGGGCTGTCTTTTTATTTTTAATGTCCCTTAAATGCTCTTGCAATCTAATTTTAAAAGCCCTTTTACTCTCTCCCACATAAAAAAAGATCACAGGAGCATCTCAGGGCATAAATAATGCACTCGGAATTACCACTAAACATATCCCTAGGTGTATAAACAACATTATTAATCCTATTAAAAGAACTAACAATATGTTTCCAAACTGAGCACTTACCACAAGGTAATGTGCACACAACTTTAGGTTCAAGCATTAAACTAACCTCCTGTGTTGAAAAGTAGCTGTGGATAATCGGTCCTTTATACTGCAACCTCTTTTTAAGGAAAGAAATAGTTTATAAGCTAAAAAATTAATTAAATTTTTGTCCTTAAATAAAGAACCCCAATAAAACTTAATAGCATCAAAAACGGTTTCTGTAAGGATATTATATACAGTAACAAACTAGATCTTATTTATAGTCCCCACTTCTCTGTCAGTTATACATTCACTTTTTCTACCAAACTGGATTGTTTTAACATATTGATCATCCAATATCAACCTTTTCATAGCTTCCACAATGATTTATATTTCATAACCTCATAGTTTAAATAACGTATATGCCCTTAATAATTCTTTTTCCAAAGTATCATCATCATCATTATAAAGCTTATAAATAAGTGATAACTCACTATAAGGCAATGACTTAATTAAATGTGGTGGGTGGCAACTTCTACCTTCCAAAGAAATGGTTGCCACTTTCAAATTTCCTATGTACCTTGATTTTAGTTCCACAACCTATTATACCCACTATTTCCACATCTAAAAAACACTACCTTCCTACCCCATTGTACAATTGTACATCAAACTGTATCCCAAATGTATTCTGTTGTAATTCTTGCAAAATATTATTAATCAGCACATCCCCACCATCACACAGAAAAAGCAAATTATCAATAAATCTAAAGTACTTCATTACATATATTAATTTCAAATAATCTTATAAAAAGGTTTGTATACATGGGGGCAAAAGGTGCCTCCATTGCTAAACCTTTAATTTGATGATACATTTCATGGTTAAATTCAAAAAAATTATTTCTTAGACAGAAGTAAACTAAATTTATTAAATAGTTTAAAAATGGACTATCTCCTAAGAAATAATTCAAAGCCTCTACACCAAAACAACGTTGAATATTAGTATAGAGGCTTTTTACGTCCATTATTAACCAATATTTACCTTCTGTCCATTTTACTGATTGAATTTTATCCAAAAAGTCAAAAGTGTCACCACTGATGTTAACAAATATTTATGTAGCAATAGTCCTAAATTACACAGAAAATAGTTGCTTGCTGAAGCAATAGGGCATCCAGGTGGTGGGACTAAACTCTTATCTGCCTTTGGTAAGCAATAAAAGGTTGCTAAAGTACAGCCTCTCATAGCAAATTTCTTATCAACATCATCATCTACAGCCCTTATTTATTAAATATTGAAAATCTATAAGAGCTTTTTCATATTCTGACATGGTAACTATCTCATAGACACTAGCATCCTTTAAATTATCATAACACATTTTTTATTGTGTTTGATAAGTAACAACTATTTTGTTGCCCTTGTCAGATGGTTTGAACACCATATCCTTTTGTTGACTCATATTTTACAAAGCTAACCATTCTAACAAATTCATTAAAGACAGCTTCTAAAGTAAAATTAACCACTGCAGAAAAATTCTTTATTCCTTCATGTACAAAAGGGGGAATAAAATCACTTTTATAAGGAACATCAGGGGTATCCATTAAACAATATGCATTACTATTAAAACCCTTCTCTACAGACAAATCACAAGAAAAGAAAATATCTTCACTACTAAATTTAGAAATATCTCATAAATCATTTAAATCTTCTCTAAATTCATAAATTCTGCAGTTGTTATTATGTTTTGCTGAAGAAAACGAAAACAATTTAATAAATGTTGTTTCCTAACAAAATGAAACACTTCTGTTTTTAAAACATGCGGTCTAGGGAGTGCAGTGGGAACAAATATAAGACCACAATTTAATACTGATAATTCTGCATTGTTCAGAACATTACCAGATAAATTTAATACTAAACCATCATTATTCTTACTAATTGGCAGTTCTTTAATAAACAACAAAATAGTCTATAAATTAATACCATTTCTTCCTCTTGTCTTGCTGTTGTTGCTGTTTCTCTCTTGGCACATCTGTATGCCCTCTTTAAAGAGTCGAGTTTCCATTCCTCCATCCATTCCAAAAATTATCTTTTAAATAAGTCGGATGTTGAGTAGAAAGCAAAGGTGGATAACCTGCCTCATCATCCTTTCATTATGTTGAACTATACGTTGCTTCCTCCGAAGCAAAAGAAACTCCATGTTGTCTTTTAATTCCTTCATCGGCAAGGGAGCAACCAGCCCCCAACATCTCTTCTTATTGGTTCTAGCCTTACAGGCTGAACCACTATTATAATCATTAATGTTTCTATTTAAAATTTTCATTTTTCGCTCAATTAAATCCTTTAAAAACTCTTGTAGCTTATCATTTATGCTTCCCAGAAGCTGTTCAAAATGGGAGGTACTTAACTGTGTTGAAAGAGAGGAACAAACTAAAGAAATCTCCTCCTTCAATACACATTGCTCAATGAGAATGGATACCCATTCCATTATGCAGCAATGTGCAGCTGCTTTCCAAAGAAGTTCAAATTTATCTTCAGTGTCTGTGGGACCAAAGGGCATGAAAGGATTCTTATAAACCCTTAATCCCTGAGAGGAAATGTCTACTCCACATAACATTGGGGACTCAATAATTATAATAAACTGAAGTTTCCTTAAACAGAAGACATTCTAATTTTTCTACAGTACCTTGAATCTCTGGGGAAAGCTGTAAACAGGAATATTGTCCCACCAAGCTGAAGGGGTTTGAAGTTCTCTTATTCCAGTAATCTTCTAACAGTCTTTCTCATGTTTTAGATAATTCTCCCCCTCTAGAACTGCTTTCACAATCAGATACTCGTTCCATGGGCTGTCCCACAAACTATCCATATCCCTGTGTTACTCCCTGAGCCACAATATGAGGGAGAAAGGATACTTCCTACCTTGGATGCCAACAGACAGTTCAGGTACTATCTTGACATTACAACATTTTTCAGAATTTCTACTCAGTTGTTCATTTCTTGTTAAGGTAAGGAGAAGGGACTATCTGTGTCAAAGCAGACTATCTCCAAATGGATATCTTGGGCTATTACCTTTGTTATTCCCACTGCAACAAAAGTATTACAGGCAGGGATAAGCCATATTCTATCATGCCTTGGTTTCAGCTGCAGCTTTTTGGAAAGGGTTGAATTACAGAAGTATTTTAAAAGCATACATTTACAAAGCACAACAGGCTAGATTTGTTTTCCAGGTCTAGGTAAAGTTTTGCTAAGACCATTCTCCAGGGCTTCTTGAACCTTTCTTCCTTTGCCTCCCAGTTGTTCTAAGCTATGGTAATCTACCCATATAGCTTAGGCTATAACAGCAAAGATCAATATTAAGAATATAGTACATTTGTGTAAATGAATTTATCATGGCAGTAGATGTTCAAATGATCACTGCTGCAGTAGCCACTCCCTCCATACACTCGTCCCCTTGTTTTTGCTGTGTATTTTATTCCATTGTGCAGGCATTTGTTTTTTTTTTTTTTTTTGTTATTCATAGCAATGTCTCCTCAGGGCTCCACCTTCCTCTGCAAGTTGGCATGAAAGCTTTGAAGGTCTTGGCACCCAAACCTATTTATTTAGCCAGCTCAGCTCAAGCTAATGGTTTTGATGAGTGGAAGGAGCCCCAAAGCTTTGTAGGATATAAAACATATAGCTTAGGCTACTGCAGCAAGAGATCAATTGAACATCTTCTATTACAATAAATCTACCCATACACTGTACTTTTCTACAACCCAAAACAATTACATGCAAATTTGCATTTTATTTCAATATTATTTTCTAAAGTTGGACTGAAAACTCATAATACAGATTTAAATAGCAAAGCCTGTGGCTGTGCCTGTGTGTGTGTTTTTTTAATCAAACGCAGAAACCAGCATTTATTGTCACCAACACTCTAGGACATACCAGAAGAAACAGAAGCATGGACTCCAGTTTTAGTCAATTTCTGACTACAGCTCAATGTATAATTTTTATTCTGAATTTTGAAATTGCTAACTTGTCTTCACTATATCCACTTTTACAATATAAACTGTACATTAATCTGTCTGTACCATGGCCAGAAACCGACTGAAACCATAGAGTCCTTTCAGTATAGCAATTACATTTGTTGTTCATCACTATGTAGTTTAAGTTTTGCAATGCCTAAATAATATTCAGACACCAGAGTTTAATGTTGCCTGTTAAAACGTCTGTCCTCTTTTCATCTACTCATTCAAGTTTTTAGCACACAGTCTTTTTGAATGATATACTCAAAGGCCAGGCTTTCAGGTGAAAGTAAGTGTCCCATTCATATTTGGAATGGGGAGATGAGAGACACTTGTTTCATTTACAATTTTACTATGAAATTTATGTGGAATTATTCTTAATGCAACAACAGTTGGCCATATATGCAGCTATTCAACAGACATAATATGTGTATATCTTTTATCACAGTTAACAGCAGAAGAAAAAAGTAAAAAATGGCATTACAGGTCACTACATTCCCCCCTGGACCCCCCCCTTCACCTTCAGTATCTTTCAGCACTTTTGTGTACAACATCACTATGGTGTTGTCTGTGAATATTTGTAATGGTCCTGGGGACCACAAATGTCAAACAGAGAATGAAAGGTAACAGGATGTGAAGAGACATCATTTTAAACTTGGGCGCTACTACAAACTGGTTTAAAAAGGAAATATCTAGAACTTGTCTCCATGAATTATATTTCTTTGCCACCAGAATCATTCCTAAATAAAAACCTCCTGAGTTCTATCATGCCTTGAATCAGCAGATGCTTAATACTTGGGGTGGGGGTGGGGTGGGAATTGATCTCCTAGAAGAACAGAAATTCCCTCAAAGAGAAGGAAAGATTCCCACTGCTATCTGCATCCAAGATGAATCACTTTCAACACCCATTTGTCTGAAACGATCTGTTGCCAAAGAGAGATATGGAGGTTCAGATTTTTGGGAATACAAAAGGCTTCTGGGGGGGGGGGGGTTAAAGATAGTCATTCCGATTTCTTAGACTGTCCCTTATTTTGTGAGGCTTCTACTTTCTTCTTGCAGCCTCCCTGCAATTGCTTTTTAACAGTCTGCTCACCAGCAGCTTGCTGTGCCTGCTTAATTTGCTTTTTGTAAAACGTTGTACACACAGAATTACATTCCTTGACAAACTTGGAGAAGGAAGGTTGAAAAATTTTAGAAATTTCCTGTATCAGCTTGCCTCTCTCTCGTCTCACTTTTTAAGGACCTCTACAGCAGATGGTACAAAGACTATCTTGCTGACTTAGGGAGAATTCAAGATTTCAGGTTTAACATTGTGAGGAAGGTTTTGAGTAGGCAAACAAGCAAACTTCCTCATAAGTTCCAGTAGCAGCAGCCATAGAAGTGGCATCAGATGAATCATGAGCACATTTCAAAGACTGGGCGGCTATTTTAGACACAAAAGCAACAAGATTACACAAAGATGTTTTTCCTCAGATGAGAGAAAAAATACCATAATCTTCTTGACAAATGAGAATTCTAAAAATAAGAGTTGCAAAAGAATATATTTTTCCCAAATCTATCAAAACTTTCCCATCCTTGTCAAAAGAGAAGGCATTGGCATTAACCAGATGTTTAGCAGCTGTGGTTATCGAATAAATCACTGCTGGGTCTGATCTGGGATTAGAATATAAAAACTTAAAAGTCTGAGTAATTTTATACCATCTGCTTACATCTTAAGGGCAGCAGTCTAGTTGTCAGGCAAATTATAGGCTGTAATAAATGCATCCTTCAAAGTTGGAAGAACATGAGGAAACAGAGCAGGTTCAGTAAATTCCAGCTGCAGTAAATCATAATATTTCTTAAGAAATAATAGAATATCATCATATTCCCACTGAAACAACTGATTCAATCTGAAAATTGTTTCAGAAAATAAAAAAATCTTCCAAGGGACTGCAACATTTTCCTCAGAAATCAAAATCAGAAATGAGAAGAAAAAACAGAAATTCTCCCTTCACAATTATTTTGTGGTCCAGGATCTTGAAACGCCTCAGAAATTGAAGAATCTCTTTTTCTTGTTCTTATACACCAGAACTGGAAGGGTCAAAAACCTGACCTAATCCCTAAGCTAAACCCAATAAATCACTCCTGTTCAAGGTAGTAGACACAGAAAAAGACATATGCCTAACATTTTGTTTCCTTTTGACAGGAATCTTTGAAGAAGTAGACCTACGTTTGGCAGGCGAAACCTCTCTAGAGATAGGCATTCCAGTCTGGCTAGGCAGAGAGGTATTCCCTGCACCTTCTTCCAAGAGTGAAAGAGTGGTTTTCACTTGCCTGCCAAGGGCACTCCAACTGCCACAGAGCATGTGTCTAACCTCTTGTCCATGGTGGCTGTAGGGAGTACACCAGCAGGAGTCAAGGAAAAAATGAATGGTCTGAGGAACCAGAATTGGCCACAGCAGAGTCACTCATCTGAGGCTGAGACACTTTAATAGCCTGCTGAAGAGGCAAAGACTGCTTGGTAATTTCTTTTTTCTTTTTGTGGCTGGAAGAAGGAAAAAACATGTTGTTCCATGGTAAAGCTGAAAAAAAGCCAAAAAGCACAGTGAAAAATACTTTAAACACCAGAGGTTCATAGGTGTTTACTAGACTAATGACCACAACAGTCTTTTTAAGCCTAGCCATGCATCCCAAATCTCTGACAAGTTCTGATACCCTTGATAAGTTTAAGCATGGGCCTGGAAGATGAACTATTTACAGGTTACTTCTGTCCATTAGAGACATAGGTGCCAAACCAAGGATGAATTTCCGGTTTCCCATCCAGTTATCCAAATTGCACTTGAATTGGGTTAGGGAGGAACTCTGCTTCACATGGATGGACAGCCTGTTCCATAGAAGGTGCAGTCTCTGGGATATGCCTGGTTAGGTACATACCAGAGGGTGCATTGTACTCAATGATAGTTCTGATGAATGCCAAATACAGTGGAACAATGACTTCCTTGGACTTAGATGCCATACCTTTGTTTATAAGTTGCGCAACATAGAATGATTTTCTTACCACTGTAGACACGTGATGATCAAAGGCTAGATTACTATCTATGTGTATCCCTAAGTCCCTGACTACTGGGTCAACTCTAAGGGGTGCATTGTCAATATGATAGTTACCAGAGATGGATGACTTCTCAAAGGATACTATTATGCATTTCTTGGCATTTAGTTTTAGTCCATGGGTCAGACACCAGTTGTTTGCCTGTGTTAGCACCTCCTGGAGAACATTTGTGTCAGTGTGAGATTCAATGACAACTCCTAATTTGCAATCATCTGCAAATTTAGTCAGCCAGAGACCACTGACATTGGCCTTGACTTTTGAGAAGTAAATGCCAAAAAGGAGTGGTCCAAGGACTGATCCCTGAGGGAATCCACTTCTGGGAGGCCTCTTTGTAGAGGTGGACTCCCCAATTCTGACTTCCTGGGTCCTGTCTGTGAGCCAGTTGGCTATCCACAGGGTGACATATGGGTCTGTACCTAACCTCTTGAGTTTGTCAACAATACCCAAGTGGGGTATTGTGTCAAATGCCTTGGCCAGCTCAAGGTAGGCAGTGTGAATGACTCTGCCATCATCCATTGCTTTGGTGACCCTCTCGAAGAATTCCACCAGGTTGAGTAGGCATGATCTTCCCTTGACAAAACCAAACTGGGTTGGGTCTAGTGGCTGGAGGTTTACTACATCTCTATTGATCATCTCCATGATAATTATTTCCATGGCTTTACATATAACACTAGTGAGACTTAAGGGTCTGTAGATGGCCCATCTTTGTAAACAGGGTTGATTGTTACCTTTCTCCATTCATGAGGGACAAATCCTGTTTGAAGGCTACAGTTAAATAGTAATCCCAGAAGCCCTGATAGGTCATGTTTCATGCTATTAAGAAGGCATGCTGGTTATTTGTCTGGGCCCATTGATGCAGTGTTCTTGGTCTTAGAGAGAGCATTAAGGACCTGTTCCGCAGTGATAGCAGGGGGAGTTACATTTGATGATATTTCATGAGGGAAGGTTGAGGGGGAGAGAGGGGTAAAGTTGAAGCTGAATTTATCAGCCAGTAGGTTTGCTATATGTTCTGGCTCAGTATAGGTGACTCCATTTACAATGAGCTCTGCACACAACTGTGTATTGCCTTTGAGGTTGCAGACATAGCTAAAGAATGCTTTGTGGCTGTCTTTGGCCTGGGAGGCCAAATTTACCTCAAAGCTTTCGTAGACTTTATTTATCCTTTGAGTTGTTTGTTTAGTTTGATGAGAGTGCTTTTATCCTGCTAGGTGCTGCACCTCCTAATTTTTGCATGATTTTCTTCCTCCTGTTATACAGCCGACTGACTTTGTGATTCCACCAGGGTGGCTTGTTTTTTTTATTTAGGGTTGGATGCTTAGCGGTTCTAATAAGTTTAAATACATGGTATGGGTTTTTTGAGTCATAGAGGGGGACCTATAGGTTTGCAAGGAAGTAGTATTGGATTTTACCTATGCTGATTTGAACATGGAACAGCTCAAGTGCATTGTCCTGTTTGACCAGCCTTGAAGTATATTTTTTTGATGTAAATAAAGATGCCTTCACCTTTAGTCCCTGTTTGTGAAGTAGCTGGCCTAAATGTGTGGAAGGTATTATAACCTTGTACTGCTGGTGTGCTCTCTGAGGCTTTAAACCATGTCTCAGTGACCACACAGACATCAGCATTCTGGGTAAAGAGAGCATTTAGGGAATAGCTTTTTTTGTTTAAACTCCTAGCATTGAGCAGTAATACCTTACCACAGCCACTGTAAGTAAAATAGCACAAGGTTTACCAAGGAAAATGTATTTTAAAAATAGTTTTAACAACTTTTTTTCCACAAAAGCTAAAAGCAACACTTCTGTATAAAAGTTACGTGACAGTCAACAAAAAACACTTTTTTCCCCTCGCTTAAACTTGTTGATTTCAAAGAAAAAAAGTTAACTTTCAGCATGAAATTAAAATGTGGAAGTTTTTTTTTCTCCAAAAACAACTTATCGGCCCAGCAATGTAACAGTGCCAGCCGGCTGTCAATCCTCAAAAGCCCGCAAGAGTAGTGAGTGTCTTTGGTGACAGGAAAGCTCTGAAGGGCTTGGAACCCAAACTACTCTTTTTCTTCAGCTCTGCTTGAGCTGACTAATAGTTTGGGTGCATGGAAGTCGCCCTTAAGCTTTGCAAGCTAGCCAGTTATTATATTCTTGGCACGATATAACCCATATAACTATGGCTGCTACAGCAATGATCAATATGGTGAAAATTGCAGATTTACTAAAAAAAAAAAAAAAAAGAGAGAGGAGGACCATCCTCTGCTAGAACAGGAGACTAATACTGAGTTGTTATATTTGTCTGATGGAAATAAGGTATTGTTTCTAGAGATTACTTTAAGATTTAAACAGTCTCTCTGACTAAAATTCTTTCTGCTTTTTCTAAAAGGATTAAAGTTCTGAGACTGGCTCATACTAAAAGAGATTTGAAACACAGTAAAACTCTTGAATAAGTGGAATTTCTTGTCTTTGTACTTTAGGATTCAGAAATTGTATGTAATGTTCTCTGCAAGTATATTAGTTGAGAAACTTGAAAAAAAAAGTGCTGCATTCCTGCATCTTGCTGGGAAACAAAGCAAAGAGGTATTTAAGACATTTAACTTTTTTGATATGGAGAAAGACAAATAGAGGCACTTACTATGCATTGTGGAGTAGGGCTGGTACATAGTAAATCTGCAGCCAAAGGCCTTTATGATTCATAAACAACTGTACACAATGGAGCAAGCCTTTGTATGTAATATTGCCCTACTGTGTACTAAGAATACACCACCAACACACATCACATTTTAATCACGCCTTTCTCTAGATCATATGTGATTCACAAGGAGTACACCACCTGCATAAGGCTGGCCCCACTGATTTAACTTATGGAACTTCAGCTGCACAAAAAGAGGTGGTATGCTGTTTATGAGTGCAGCAACCTCCTTCTATGCTGACATGTTGCTCAGCGTACAGAGCTGAATATCATATAAGCAGTAAAATAGAACAACAACTAATTCCATTGCATAGTATGAAAAACACCCTGTTGGCAAATGGGCTTTTCTGCATTGCAAGCAACCTGATGCCACAAATACACTTTACCTATCCAAATATGAATCATGGTATTTAAAATAATAAACACAGTTTGCAAAACACATGAATACATCAGCACATTATTTCTGAATATCATAAAATTGGAAAGCTGTATGATTCTTAAATGAGAAAAAGAGTAATTTGTGGCATAAAATGATTAAACAAATGGCAAGTTATTAAGAGAAGCAAACATGACCATACCAGATCTTATGGATGTGTGCACAGCATGTCAAATTATAAGCCCACCATTACAAAAATTATCAAAAAAAAGTAGGTATTATTAAATAAAAATAAAAATGAGGAATAAAGACAAGTAATGGATAAAAACACAGAGCCAAACAATAATTAGAACCAAGATACAGGACACAAAAAACACTGCATCATTTAACTTCCAGTAGGTTCAAGTTCAAAACTTATTTAAAAACACGAGCCTGGGCACTATACAGGTTTATAAATAGCATCAATACACAATGAAGATACTAGCTTGGCAGGGTCTTTCCTGCAGTTTTTTTTTTTTTTTTTTTTTTTTTTACTTAATGGTTTGCCTGTTTCACCTTTTTATTCTTTGGCTTGGATGGTAGTTGGGATATTTTGCAGATACCCTAATGGACATCAGGCTTGATTTTAAGAACTGTGTTTCTAAAGTGTACCCAAACAATCCACATATGCTATACTGACATGGTCAGAAAAAAAAAGCTGAAACTAGCCTGGTCTGCAAGGCTATGGAGCGCATCATCATGGAACTCATTAACAAAGACACTGGGAACCTCCAAACACTTGACCCGACCCAGTTCGGCTTTGTTAAGGGCAGATCATGCCTACTAAACCTGGTTGACTTCTTCGAGACAGACACCAAGGCCATAGATGAGGGGAAGGAGGTTCACACAGCCTACCTTGACCTCACCAAGGCTTTTGACACCATTCCCCACTTGGGAATTATAGAAAAACTCACAAGCCTGAACATAAACCCCTACATCATGAGATGGGTTGCCAACTGGCTTACAGACAGAACTCACACAGTAAGAATAGTGGGCTCCAGGTCCGACTCTAAACCAGTCACAAGTGGTGTCCCACAAGGCTCGGTCCTGGGACCCCTACTGTTTGGCATATACTTCTCAGAAGTACAGGAGGACAATGGCTAACCAAGATCGCCGATGACTGCAAACTGGGAGCCATAATTGCCTCTCCGGCTGATACGGACATTCTCCAAAAGGGCCTTACTGAGACGAACACCTGGTGTCAAAGTCATGGTCTCAAACTAAATGCCAAAAAATGCATAGTCATCCCGTTTGGGAAAAACAAAACACCCATGAATTACTACATAGCTGGCAACCCCCTTAATACAGAAGAGGTAATAAGAGATCTGGGGACCCAGGTAGATAGTAATCTCTCCTTTGACAATCAGATTGCCAAAGTAGTTAGGAAATCCTTCTATGCAGCCCATCTAATTACTAAAGGGTTCACACATCTAGAAATAAAGAGGTTATAGTGCCCCTCTACTCGTCACTCATCAGACCCGTTTGGGATGTACCACACAAGACACTTCCAGCAGCTGGAAAGACCACAAAAGTACCTCACCAGTAGGATTACTGGCCTCAAGCATATGTCCTATGCAGCCCGAATGGAAAAACTCCAGCTGTACTCAGTGGCATATCGCTTACTCAGAGTTGATCTCTACCTGACTTACAAAGCCATGTCCAACTCAGAATTGATGGACATGCTCCACCTAAAGAAATCCAAGTCACTGCGAGCCACTCGCTCTAGTGAGCTAAACCTCACCACAACAATAAACAGAACATGCTGGATGGATAGATTCCTGTCACAGAGACTCCCCATGCTTTGGAACAAAATTCCTAACTGCATTAGGCAGAGCCCCTCATTAACACTCTTTAAGAGAAACCTTGACGAGTGGATGGGTAACAGAAAATACACCCCTGGGATCACTTCATTGGCTCTTCTTGACAGAGGCTCAGTTAATTAATCAATGGGGTGGCGAAAGCTGACACACACTGGTTAGGCTTATAAATGCCCGCGGGCAGATAGCCTAGTACCTACCTATGAACCTGTGAACCTATGGCATGTCTACAGTTAGTGAGGTTTGGTTTTACTGGTCTGAATATACCCATAAAGACATAAAAAATAAAAAGTTATGGGCATTCAGAAGTTGTGAAGCTGAAACACTGATATGTCCTTAAGTTCTTTGTATATATATCCCATGGGCCTTCAGTACAAGATGTTTAATACAGTGAAAACTGTGGCTAGGTTAGATCCATCTTGCAGACATTCTCATAATTCAAACACAATCCTTTTTATGCACCCTTTCTGGTTTAAGACCTTCTAATTCATCAGAAAGTCTATATAATTTATTTTCAATAATTTCTACAATAAACCAGATTATTTTCTATATTGTGATCTGTAGTGAGAGTAGGGAACAGGTGGAGGAGACCCTGGAGAGGTGGAGATATGCTCTGGAGAGATGAGGAATGAAGGTTAGCAGGACTAAGACAGAATATATGTGTGTGAATGAGAGGGAGGATAGAGGAATGGTGAGGATGCAAGGAGTAGAGGTAGTGAAGGTAGATGAGTTTAAATACTTGGGATCAACAGTTCAGAGTAATGGTGAGTGTGGAAGAGAGGTGAAGAAGACAGTACAGGCAGGATGGAATGGGTGGAGAAGAGTGTCAGGAGTGATGTGCGACAGACGAGTACCAGTAAGAGTGAAAGGGAAGGTCTACAAGAGGGTAGTGAGACAAGCTATGTTATATGGGTTGGAGACAGTGGCATTGACAAAAAGGCAGGAGTCAGAGCTGGATGTGGCAGAGTTAAAAATGTTAAGATTTGCACTGGGTGTGATGAGAGTGGACAGGATTAGGAATAAGTATATTAGAAGATCAGCCCAGGTTGGAACGTTTGGATACAAAGCCAGAGAGGCAAGATTATGTTGGTTTGGACATGTGCTGAGGAGGAATGCAGAGTATATTGGGAAAAAGATGGTAAGGATGAAGCTGCCAGGTAATAGGAAAAGAGGAAGGCCTAAAATAAGGTTTATGGATGTGGTGAGAGAGGACATGCAGGTGGTTGGTGTGACAGAGCAAGATGCAGAAGACAGGAAGAAATGGAAACAGATGATCCGCTGTGGTGACGGGAGCAGCCGAAAGAAGAAGCAGATTATCTATATACGCTATTAGTATTGTTCTTAAATGCAGAAAGCTCAGGAATACTACTGAATAACACATATTTAACACTCCATCTTCTGATGTATATAATATGTCCCTCTGTAGAGGATTTAAGTATGACTCCCATAATATGGTGAATAATAGTCCTGGGATGCAACTCCCCGACTTGTTCTGAGTTGATTCTAAACGACAAAAAATACACTGAACCCACAGACATCGCCAATATCCTGGCAGACAGGTTCAGTGCAAACTTCTCCACCCCCTCCCCCCCAAAAGAGAAAGTATCTATCCCGGCAGAGTGCAGCCTCCCAAACATCTCTGATGCTCAGGTGAAGGCCGCCCTCTCCAAAGCAAAAAACACTGCTTCCATGGGACCAGATGGCATCTCGGGTTGCGTCCTACATGAACTCCAAGAAGAACTAATCCCTCAAGTAAAACTGCTGTACAATCTCAGCCTCACTACAGGATATGTGCCCAAAGAATGGCGTACAGCAACAGTGGTCCCACTTCACAAAGGTGGCGCCTCTGCGGACCCTGGAAACTATCGCCCCATAAGCCTGACTAGCCTGGTCTGCAAGGCTATGGAGAGGATCATCATGGAACTCATAAACAAAGACATTGGGGACCTACAGACACTAGATCCTACCCAATTTGACTTCGTCAAGGGCAGATCCTGCCTTTTGAACCTGGTCGACTTCTTTGAAACAGTCACCAAGGCCATAGATGAAGGGAAGGTAGTCCACAGCCTACCTGGACCTCACAAAGGCATTTGACACAATACCCCATTCGGCCATCATAGATAAGGTATCCAGCCTAAATATAAACCCCTATGTCACAAGATGGGTCGCAAACTGGCTCAAAGACAGAACCCACAGAGTCAGAGTTGCTGGAGCCATGTCAGACTCGAAACCGGTCACAAGTGGCATCCCACAAGGTTCTGTCCTGGGACCTCTCTTGTTCAGTATTTACTTTTCTGAGGTACAGGCCAACGTGGGAGGACTATCTCTCACCAAGTTCGCAGATGAATGCAAACTAGGTGCCATAATCGACTCTCCAGCTGACACAAACATCCTTCAAAAAGGTCTTGCAGAGACGGATAACTGGTGCCAGAGCCATGGTCTAAAGCTAAATGCCAAAAAGTGTATAGTCATACCCTTTGGCAAAAACAATGTGCCCACAAATTACCACATAGGTGGTAACCCATTAAGTACAGAGAAAGTAATTAGGGATCTGGGGACCCAAGTTGATAGCAATCTCTCCTTTGACAACCACATTGCCAAAGTGGTTAGAAAGACCTTCTACATAGCCCACCTCATCATGAAAGGATTCACATCTAGATCAAGAGAGGTAACCGTGCCCCTTTATTCATCCCTCATCAGGCCCATCATAGAATACAATGCCCCCTTTAGGATGTACCTTACCCGACACCTGCAGCAATTAGAAAGACCCCAAAAGTACCTCACCAGGAGGATCAAGGGACTTAAACAGATGCCATATGCTGCTCGGTTAAAAAAACTCCAGCTCTACTCAGTTGCATACCGCCTACTTCGAGGCGATCTATGCCTGACATATAAAGCTATGTCCAACTCAGAATTAATGGACATGCTCCACCTCAGTAAATCTAAATCCCTTAGAGCCATGCGCTCGAGGGACTTGAACCTCAGCACAGAAATAAATAGAACATGCTGGAGGGACAGTTTCATAACCCAGAGGCTCCCTTCGCTCTGGAATAGAATTCCAATTCATGTTAGGCAGAGCACCTCACTGACTCTCTTCAAGAAGAATCTTGATGAGTGGATGGGGGATCGTAGGTTTGTACCGGGGATTACTTCCGTGTCACTATTAGACAGAGGCACAGTAAACTAAACTTTAAAAAGGGCACAGTATACTCAAATCAAGGGGTGGCGTAAGCCAAACGCAATTGGGCTAGGCTTATAAATGCCCCAGGGTATATAGCCTAGTATGAACCTATGAACTTATGATTTTATTTTTATATTTTCTGAGAATGGCTATACTAGTCTAAAATAGCTTAATTTCCCCAACAGTACTGATTTAATCAAACATATTTTCTTTTTATATGACATTAAATAATATCTTCAAATTGCCAACATATTCTTAACAGTATTTAATATTTTATTCTATTCTTCACAAATTGTTTCACAGTCCAAACCTAACCCCAATACATTTATCTCCTCACAAGTCTTAAATTTTGTTTTTGAACAACATATCTTACGTAAATCATAACATTAATTCTAGTTTAAATATAAACCTGCTTTAACTAGAAAATTCCCTAATAAAGAAAGTAATACTAAAATAAAGTCTTAATTCTCTACTATTCTCATATTGCCATATGCATAAGAAAATAAAACTGGCATATCTATGTCATCCCCAATCTTCCCTATTAAATAGCCTAATTCCAATTTCAGTTTTATTACTATGGCATTCATAACTAAACCAAATAACTGAAAACTCAGCGCACAACCCTGTTTTATGCTATTCTTTATACATAATACGTTTTCCAAATAGAATAAGTTAATTTTGCAACCCATATTCTTCCAGTACATATGCAGCATACTTTAATGAGAATTGCTTTCACAAAAACTTTAGCAATGTCGTCATTTATCAGATAACCTTTGCTGTGTCACTACCTCAATCATTTCATGTAAACATAACTGCTGTCATAACTTCCCCTTAGATACACTACAAACATTATCTTCTAAAAAAATCTTTCAGACATCTATTCTATGTCAGCTGTATAAAATCCATATTTGCCATCAATACTGAATACCAATTCTTATATCCATTTTGTTCTTCCTGTTCTAAATAAATTAAACGATACTTTCATATATTATTCCACTACTTCCCTTGCCATTCCCCAATCCTTTAATGCTTATTTGAATATCAAAGCCTGTTCACCTGTCAGTGTAAAATGGCAAGCCATGCTTCCCTGGAGCACTTCTTCCTTTACAAACCTAGATACATTCTTTATGTCACCCGGTTATTATATCAGCCTCCAGTAACTTTACACTTTGCTTATTCAAAAGTTTTATTCCTCATAAGGTAACTATCTTTCTGTGTTCCTTTAAGCAATTCACTTAAATAACTGTATGCCTTCTTTATTTAAGCCATCATCCTATATTTCTCTTTATCATCTTTTAATACTGCCATGCAGCTGTTTCTGTTTTGCACTTTTCTTCTAATACAGGATTCAATTATTTCCTCCCTTTTACCACTTATTTGTTTAAAGAACAATTAGTTCAGTATTACTTTGATATATATTTTTTCTAACTCTCCAAATCCACTCTTTTCATTGATCTAGACTTCTAATATTCCCACACTATTGATTTAAGTCCTCCTGTTTAACTTATTTCTTAAATATTTATACTCCTTCTGATCTTTAATCTTATGTACCTCCCACCACTGGTCCCACATCTCATATTACTATAATTATTCCATAAGCTATCAAATTCTTTTTAGACCAGTTTTAACCAAAAAACTAGTTTATGTTCTAAAAAGCCCCATGCCAGTTTTCTTTTAAAATATTTCTCTTACCCCATAAAATGCTTTATAATTTGAAAAATCAATTCTCCTACATGGTGTCTTACTATACTCAAAATGCATAACCAGAGAAAAGAATCAATAGGCCTCTTTATATACCCTCTCTGATGTGTGTGATCTCTTTGTTGTATTACTCTGACAATTGTTTTCCATCATATTCATTAGTCATTTTGTTGTCCTCGCTTCCTTTTTTCATTTTGCTCTACCTAAAGACAATTTTTAATCCCCTACACATATAGCATTTATGTCTTCATAAAATAAACTTCTACATGTTTATCACTATACTTACCATATCATTGCAAACTCTTTCATTTTAAAATTCTACATCCTTTTCACAAAAATAACCACCACAGAACGTCAAACCTTTCTCCTCTTAAAAGCATTAATAAACCTTACATCTTGGAATAAAAATACACATGCATATTGCCTTTTCATATAAAATATACTTCTGAGCATTCTAGTTATTTTAAACTATTCACATTAATGGGCACAAATGCTGCTGCATCCATAATGTTCTATTCTTATTTTTGCTCTTTTGTTTTATCTTTCTCTTTGACAATTCAGCCTACCAGCTATGTTCTTAACCCAAACCTGCATTACTTTTTCCTCCTCCTCATCAGATACACATCTTCAGATTGTAATATTTGATACTTATTTCCTGCTATTAACAAATTAATATTAGTTGCTATATTTTGGGTTTCAACTTTATCATTTCCTCTGCCAGCCATATTACCTGCAGTATCATCAGTATACATTCCCACATGCTTTCCTCATTACTAACATTGTCATTAAAATATGTACGTTAGACTTTCATAGGTTCATAAGTATGTACTAGGCTAATGGCCCTGGAGGCTTTACAAGCCTAGCCCATAGAAGTACCCTGGCATCGTGCCACCCGACATTAGTTCCCAGTGCCTCTATCAGTAGAGGCACTGCAGTGATCCCTGGGGTGAACTTTTATTTCCCATTCACTCATCAAGATTTCTCTTGAAGAGGGCCAGTGAGGTGCTCTGCTTGACATGAATGGGAAGTTTATTCCAGAGCATGGGCAGTCTCTGGGTTATGAACCTGTCCTTCCAGCATGTTCTGTTGATTGTGGTAATGAGGTTGAGGTCTCTGGAGCGTGTAGTGTGGAGGGATTGGGATTTCTTTAGATGTAGCATTTCTAATAGAGTTGGGTCAGACATGGCTTTGTAAGTCGCCTCTTAGTGGACAATATGAGGCAAAGAATAGCTGGAGTTTTTTGAGTCTGTCCATGTAGGACATGTGTTTAAGGCCTAGGATCCTCTTCATGAGGTACTTTTGTGGCCTTTCCAGCTGTTGCATGTGTCTAGTGAGGTACATGCCAAATGGGGCATTTTGGCCTAATGAGGGAAGAGTAGAGAGAGATGATGACCTCTTTCTTCCTGGATGCAAATCCCTTGGTAATGAGATGTGCCATATAAAAGGACTTTCTGACCACAGTGGCAATGTGGTGGTTGAAGGACAGGCTGCTGTCAACCTGTGTCCCCAGATCTCTTAGAATGCCTTCAGTGTTCAGTGGCATCGATGTGGTAATTAGTGGGAACTGAGTTTTTCCCAAAGGGGATGATGACACATTTTTTGGCATTATGCTTGGTTTCAACACCAGTCAATGGTCTCAGTGAGGCCTTTTGACCAGCATTTTGTTTATCCACACTTTCATTCTGCATAGCATTACAATCATTATTACTTACTAAAGCATCCAACCAAAAGTGTCACACAGACATACAATAAAACATTGGGCAATGGTGTAGATTTCCTTTCCAAGTTTCAAGTCCAGACAAATTACATAGCCAGTAAAAAAATCCATCAGTATCTTTATGGTTGTTATTGCTGATAACATTTATCACATCTGCTTTTGTGAACCTCTTCTAACTTTGCTCCTGCAATGTCAAGCATTCTAAAGTGACAAAATACCTGTCTTTCAACTACAATCCCAGTCATCAGAGACCTGTAAACTGCACCAGAAAGTATGAGCTAGAAGATCAGAAAAGGTATTCTGTACCACAGTGAACATTTGGTTTTAAAATATACATTGAAAAATAGCTCCTTCCTCAGCTGAATGATGGTTCTAATCTATACTAAAGAAACCTCAAACAGCTGTAACATAGCACTCTAAAAGTCATGGTGCCGTATAACATTGTCATTTATTTTATGAAATCACACTAAAAACTTATACCCCCACAGCATGTTTACCCTAGTAGCCCCAGTGTCATTACTACTGCATACGAAAGTCTCTCTGTGGTTAATTCTGGCTCTTATCATACTTTGCCTTCATTCCAGTCTGGCTAAAGGTATCTGCATTCACACTTTCCTTACCTTCAGTTCTCAGCCTCTCTGAATCATCATCATCTGCAAATAGTTTAGAATGAACCCCCTGAACTACATTGTTATTATGATAGGGCACTCTGCCTTTTTCTTCCAATATTATGTGTTTTAACTGAGAATTTGTTACACCATCTTTCACCAACTCTATAATCTGACCTGTTTGTAAATTCAGTTCTGATTCTCTACCAATATCATCCACTTGCTCAGTTAGTCTACAACTACTCTCCTGCATTGTGGTTCTCTTCTACCAACTGCAGAAATAGTGCTCGCTAATGGAAAGGAGGATGGGAATTTCACTGGTGCCCTGGACAAATTTCCCTGGCAAGTGTGAATATTACCTTAGGTCCCCATTACAACAAGGCGATTGGCACAGTGGGAATAACCTGGTCAACAAATGAAAGATATATAGATAGATATTTCAAATACCTTATATATGGAACTTTAACAAAAAATAGCTTATTCTGGCATGCATGTACATGAGCAGCTAGTGAGTTCAGAGGGTTATTATGGCTAACATTCCACATATGTTCTTAAACTGTCAATTTTATCAATGTGCTTTTTGAATATATAGTTTAGAATATTAGCAAATCCTATGGAGAATACATTTGAGTTTAAAGAGATGCAACAAGAAGTAAAAGTTATGTAAAAGTTATGTACTTACCATAATGATGACACTTTATGATCCAAATCCTCACACAATGATACCTGGACAGGCTTGCCAAATGTATCTCTATCATAGCATCCTTTCAGAAACTTTCAGTAGCTCAGACTCCTCCTCTCACTACCATTATGTATCTCTGCCTTTGATTTCACCATTTTGTGTCTGACTGCTAAAACTGAAGTCATACTCTAAGCATCCATAAGAGAATGCTTTATCCATTAAGCTACATGGTTATGGAAAGATGGCAAGGTAATGGGTACCTGTATCTGTGTATATAGACTCAGCCACAGTTTGACTGCATATCTGATATATTCTTTAGATCAGTGTAGAGGTTACAATTTATACAGGAAGGGGATGCTGGGCTGGTATGTTGCAGTTTGATGACCTGGTTCACACTGATCCAACATTATGTTAAGTATATAACTTTTCACCAATAATAACAAAAAAAGAGGCTAAAAGTTAACAAAAAAGAACCAGTAACCACCAACAAGGTGACAGTACATAAGGCAAATGGAGTTTTTTTAGCTTAAAAAATCAAGTCTGGCACTCTTTTAAGACACTTTTAATAATAAAAAACATGCAGCATCTAAGGGCTTTCATCCATGCAATTCAGAACTTCATCAGAAATGAAAAGTGCTTTACTACAAAACATTTAATTAACAATCTATTATCCAATTACATATTTAAATAATTAAGTAACTGATTAGCCAAATAATACAATCAAAATTAAAGTCATACAATCCCTTCTCACATATTTCCTATTATAAAAGCTTAAAAGTTAAAACAATCTAACAACATTTAAACTTTTTAAAAACAATTCTTGGAAATCAGTCTTCCTTATAATACACACAGGGGTAAAAGCATTCCCTAGAATTTAGATGCACATAATTTTAGAACAGGCTATATAGAGACATGATCATTCATACCAGGGTAGCCAAAGGCATTCACCTTATATTTCCAGAGCAGCTCACTGTATTCCAGCCTGTTCTTCCAGTCATCGCTCCTCGGGTTTATCTCTACTAGCTCAATAATAGCAAATCTGAATTCAATGTGGGACACCTATTTCAGTGTGAGTGTTTCTAAACAGCATTGTTAATATTTTAGCTCTAATATTATAAACATGCTTTTATATTCGTTTTTAGTGGCCTCTCTGTCTTACCTACATAGCAACAATCACATTTCATGCAATTAACTAAGCAAATCATTCCACTACAACACAATTACCTTTTAAAATTAATCTTGGTTTTCATAAAGTTTCCCAATGTCACGGTTTCCCCCTTCATAAATATATTTACATTGGGTGCAATGTCCACATTTAGTTGTGTTTCTTTTTTTCCAGAACTCAAATTAAACACTGGTTTATTGTTCTTAAAAATATTCTTCAAATTCCAACCTGTTTTGAGTACAAAGTTAGGTTCTACCCCCACTATTTTTGAAATATCAGGGTTAAACTTCAGAATATTTCAGCTTTTATTAAACATGTCCTTTATATTCCTTGAAGAATTGTTGAACTCAACTACCACCACCCCATCCAATTTTTTATTCTTAATATTATTGGGATCAACTACATTAGCCCTACTATCCCTAGCCAATCCAATTCCTAAAAGGGTAAGTATTTTTTACCCCATTCGTTGGTCTCCTTAAGGGCAATACTTTTTCGCATGTTCAGAGGGGTACCCCCTGTCAATAAACATCTTTTGCAATTTTTCTAATTCCTACCAAACTCCATCTTTCCTAGATGTCATCCTTGAAATCCTGATGCATTGACCCTTAATCATGCTTTTTTATGTGTAAAAGGATGTGAGCTAGTGTAAGGGAGGTAGGAGTTACTAAAGCTAGGTTTTCCAAAAACTTTAGATGTAAAACCCTGGTTACTAATTTCAACTGTAGTGTCCAAACAGTCAACCGACCTTTTATTATGGGCAAAGGTAAATTTCAAAAATTAAGTTGCATTACTGAGGTAGCCCATAAATTGGTCAATATTTTCTTCTGACCCTTCATTTAAGATAAAGATGTCATCCAAAAACCTTAAAGAGAAATGTATTGGGAAATCCCTGATTGAAAAATATATTTGTTTTCCCAAAATAAAAACACCAGGTTAGCATAAATGGGAGCACATGCTTCCCCCATTGCCATTCCATTAATTTGTTTTAACAGTTCTCCCTCAGAAAATATACAATTTTTCTTTAATACTAACCTGGTTAACTCAGTAATAAGGTTTAATTGTTTGTTGTTCAACTTCTCAAATTTAACTAAGCTGTCATGAAACCAATTCAAATCTTCCTCCAAACGTATGTAAGAAACCAAGTCAATGAAATCAATGGTTGAAAAACTAACCAAAGGAGAAACCAAATTTGGTGATAATCTCCCTAAAAAGTCCCAATCCCAAGAGTTTTTAAGCATATGTGTGTCCATACTGAAAATAAATTTTAACATCCTGTCCATGTTTATGGCAAGGGGGTGAGTCTTAGATCCACTTGCCGCAACTATAGGTATAAATGGGAGACAGACAAGACTCTTGTGGACTTTTGGAATTCCAAATATGGAGGGTATAAAAGGTCTGTTGACCTTAAAGAATTTAAAGGTAGGTAAAGTAATTCTTCCCTGAAACAAGAATTTCTCTAGGGACAAATCAGTTTTGTGGTATGCTATGCTAATCTCATTTTTCAAGACAGGAGTGTAACAGTTATTATCATGAAGTATGTCCAACATAGCACAAGAATAATCAATGTGATCAAAAATCACTGTTCCCCTCTTTTGTCAGGTTTCATTACTCTAGGACTTTTATCACAACTAATAATGTCCAGTACTTCTTTTTCTTTCTTAGTGAGATTATGAAACCTAAGGTAGTTCTTACATTTCTTCAATTTGAAAAAACTCCAAACATCTTGTTCAAATGTCTGAATTACTGGATGAAGTGGGGATTGAATAAACTTTTTCTCTTAAGTGTATCATTCTAGAATCCAAAATCCTGTTGCTTCCCTTCTAGGGTGACTGCTAGGTTAAGTCTTCTAGTGAAAAGTTACAGTTCAGCTACAGTGTCAATCACATTAAACCCTTTTGATGAAAGAAATTTCAACCCATTCTCAAAAATGGAAAATTTTCAGGTGTAACTTCCACTTTACTATAGTTAAAAATGTTATAGCCATTATGGGAGTAAGCTAGTGGTGACTAGGAGAACAGGCTGGAATACAGGGAGCTGCTTTGGCAATTTAAGGTGAATATCTTTAGCTACCCTGGTTTGAATGACCATGTCTCTATACAGCCTGTTCTAAAATTATGTGCAGCTAAATTATAGGAAATGCTTTTCTTACTGTGTGTATTTTAAGTGAGATTAATTTCCTAGAATTGCTTTTAAAAAGTTTAAGTTTAGTCAGACTGTTCTAACTTTTAAGCATTTAGAATAAGAGATGCCTGAGAAGGGGTTGTATGACTTTAATTTTGATTGTATTGTTTGGCTAACTAATTACTTAAATAAATAAATATGTAATTGGATGATGGATTGGTCTTTATAAATGATTTGTAGTGAAGCACATTTCATTTCTGATGAAGTTCTGAATGGTATGGACAAAAGCACCTAGATGCTTCATGTTTTTTATTATTAAAATTGTCTTAAAAGTAGTACCGATCTAGACTTGATTTTTTTAGGCTGAAAACCACTGCTTTATACACTGTCACCTTGTTGGTTATGTACATAACTTTTGTATCTTACATAATCTAGCCCTCATACTGCAATACTTGGACCGAGTTTCCAGCACTATAGCTTGGGTGGCATCATGCAGGATACAATGAAGGACTGTTATTCTGAAAGGAAGCCTTTAACCTTAAGATCACATCCACTCTGTAATGTTTTGTGAAGTTATGCATAAAAGTCCAAGTTGCAGTTGCTCACATATCATCAGCTGAAAGATTTTTAAAGTAAGCTGCTGAGGTAGGTAACTATACTGTAGCATGATCTCTTGGTTAACCTCAAAGGGATCTGTGGCTAGAGTATCGGATACAGTTGCACAGCCATCTGGACAGTGTGACTATGGTTATTTTGCATGCTAGTCTGTTAGGTATAAAGCAGACAACTGGTGAATTTTCCTTATGTCCTTAGTATGGCATAAGTAAAACTGTAGCTGTCTGTGAATGTCTAAGAAATGTAGTATGTATTCTTCCTTACTATCATTATCATCATCATCATCATCATCAACCCCTTCTTCCCATTTTTCTACATCGGGTCAGGGTATCGGATCAACTGTTGCCATCTCTCTCTCTTTCTATTCAATGCCACTTTCCTACCTTCTATAACAGTCATGCTTGACTGTCGCAGGTCTTCTTTCACATAATCCATCCATCTGTTTGCTGGACTTCTTCTCAACTATCTGTCTCACTGCCGGGTTGGTTATGCTGCATCCTGATCTGAATCTGAACCTGCTCATCTCCCATCTTACTTTCTACCATTCTGCATATTCCTTTATCAAGGACCCTCTCCAGAACTTTCATGCAGTGTGACGGGGTTTGATACCTCTATATTGCCCACAGTTGTGAATGCTTCCTTTGTTCTTGTACACTGGCACAAGTATGCTAGACCTCCAGTCATCTTGGATATACCTATCTCTTCATACTTCTCTGAACACCGTATGGAGCCGCTTCTCCCCTAATTCTTTCAACATCTTGATCATATCTGCTGTACCTTATCTGAGCCTGCTGCTTTCCTTGACTTCATTCTCCTAAGTGTTGTTCTTATTTCTTCTACAGGATTCCTCTTCTTTCATCATAGGCTGTGTCTGGGGCAGTACAGTTTCTGTGGGATTTCTTCATTCAGAAGCTGCTGGGAGTACTCCTTCCATTTGTCTTTGATGTCCTTCGGACTGGTTAGCAGGTTCTTCCTAGCATCCCTTATGAAGGGTGTCTGATGACTATCTTCTTTATTTGTCTGTCTTTGCCTTACAACCTGATAGTTTCTTTTTGCAATCTACTGAGTCACTTTCCAGAAGCTGGTAGAGTGCCTATAATGCCTTTTTCTTTGCCACTGCAACTGCTCTTTTACTCTCCTTGTTAGTCAACCAGTACTCTTCTTTGCCTCGTCCAGCTTTTCTATCTCACAGGTTTTCCTGCACTCCTTCTTTCTTGTGATGACTTCCTGGACTTCTGCATTCCACTACCAGCTTTCCTTATGTACCTTATTTCCATACTGGCTCAGCCACATATCTGTTTTATAGTCCTCAAGCATGCTTTTTTGAGGTGCTGCCATTCTTCCTTTATATGTGTAATGGGGGAAAAAGACTAGTAAATGTATGCACTGATTTAGATTAATCTCAGATACTACTTTTGGAATGCATGTGGGATTAGTTCTGACTGTAACTATATATTTATGCAAGCTGGTCTATAGAGGAAAACTAGATTAAGCATTTAACTCTTATAGAAATTAGGTTATCAGGACCTTTTGGCTCTGAACAGTTTGGTTTTCTGTAAAAATGTCATCATTAGGGGGAATGAGGGAAAATATAAAGGAAACCCAGGGGCTACTGTTAAGTGTGAGGGGCTCTGGGAGTCTGACCCTGATGAGGTACTGTGTAAAAGGAGTTGCTACACTTGGTATTGTGGCATGATGAAAACAGACTGTGGCGAGGCCCAGTGATGGAAGAGCATTCTTGCTGTGGACATGTTTAGAGACCAATTATGGGGTAACTGGAGATATAACACACACACATACATGCAGATGCATTTTATCAACATGAAATTCATTGGTAAGTACTACAGATTAATTTAGTTGGAGTGCATTAACTTTGTAGGTGTGTAAGTCAATGTTGGGTCTATATTAGATGAACGAAAGTTCATCTTAGCGAATGCTTACATGAGCAAAAATCCAGGAACTCGAAACTGCAATTGTGGGGGGCTGTGCTCCCCACACCCCCCAAATATATATTCTAACTCTGAGATTGCACTACAGTGAGAAAAGGCCAAATATTCCCATCTTCACTGTACCATGATTTCACAATTGCAGTTTCAAGTTCCGCAATTTTCGCTCATGTGAGCGTTCGTTAAGATGAACTTTTGTTCATCTAATATAGACCCGTCAATGGCAGTAGTCATTGCATGACATTCACTTACACTGTAAAGGGATAGCATACATTGTGTTTTGGAAAGATTAGCAGGCAGTGGGTTAAAAGATTTAGTCTCTTTCCCAAAGTGGCATAACCTCTGAGCTACTTCCTGTCCACTCTAAAAAATTAGATAAAATGTATGTATGCCTTCCTTCAAGGCACTTGTGTGTGCACTAGGGATTTTTTGAAAGAGTCAGGGACTATAGATATGGGCTCTGAGCATAGCATATTTTTTAGTCACCTAAAGGGTTGTTCCATTGCAACTACCTACTTCACCTTCACTGGAGCATTACCTTTAGTCAGGTTAGTCAGTGGGCAAGAAATACTGGCAGAATCAGAAACAAATTTCCAATAATGGCTAGTTATGCTCAGAAAAGCTTTCACTTGCTTTTTGGAGATTGGCATGGGCCAGTTTTGCATTGTTTTCACTTTTTCAGCCTGTGATTTCACAACCCTCAGCCTTTACCTAAGTATCAGGTTTTTGACATACCTACCTTTTACTTAGCTGGATTAGCCATCAATCTAATCTGTTTAAACAGCTTGAACTTTGGGAGGATGGCTCTCCCAATCTTCAAATAAGAGTACAATATCATCCAAGTAGTCTACTATATATCTGGTGTGATGTCTAAGGATGTTCTCCTCTGGAATGTTACAAGTATTTCATTGAGACCAAAAGGAGTAATGAAAACTCCCATCTGATAGGGAAATGCTGATTTTTGCTCAGGATGATAGACTGGGGTATTTGACAGTAGCCTATGGATAAGTCTAAAGTTGATAGAAACCTAGCTTTGCCCAATTTCATAATTATTTTGTCCACTCAAGGTAAGGAATATAAATTAAATTTAGATATGCTGCATAGATTCCAGAAATCACTGCCAAATCATTAAATCCCTCAGGCTCAAGGACCAGTATGCTGTGGTATTCCACTCACTCTGGGAGTCTTCTTTAGCATCAAGTTTAAGTATATTTTGTTCTTCGTTACTAACTGCTTGATGCTGGAACTCTAGTATTCATTATGGACTTAAGTGCAATTTCTCTTCAGGCACAGTTTCTATGTTGTGCTGAATTAAACTAGATTCTGAATATAAATTATTTCCCTTCCTTTTTTTGTGACACTAACAACATCTCTCCTACTTTGACTTCAGAACATGCTGCATGAACTTTAACTTCCCTTAAAAATATACTTACTATGGAAACTTTAGTAAAACTGTCTCTCCTTGGATTCAGAACATTTACAGGTTCATAAGTTCATAGGTATATACAAGGCTAATGAACACCAGAGACTTTATATGCCTAGCCGTGCAACCCAACCCAGTTGAATCCTTTTGTAACATGTACATCTTAATTGCAGGGGACTATTTGTTAAGAGGCATATGTTAGGAAGTTGCTAAAAAGTTCAGTGGGTGGTTTTGTTAGGGAATATTTGGTGTAAATCTCTGTTTATAAAAGACATGCAGGCCATCCCAAGGACGAATTTATAATTACCCATCAAATGTTAGGTAGGGAATGTTTACTGTCAACCTTTGTTTATAAGTGACATGGGGGCCAGCTTGGGGATGAATATATGATTTCCCATCCAATGGTCAAGGTTACATTTGACTAGGGTTAAAGATGGACTCTGCTTCACATGGATGGGGAGCCTATTCCAGGCCATGGGAATCCTTTGAGCCATATATCTGTCTTGCCATCATGTTCTCTTTGTGTTGCAAGCAAAGTTTAAATACCTGAATCTAGTGTTAGTCTTGCTGCTCATTTTGTAGAAGTACAAAAGCTTCATCAGGGCTGGCTCTAAGGATGCCTTATATGTTAATCAAAGAAAGCCTTTCAACAAACTTTGGGTGTCCAAGTATAGAAATGGGTGCACTCTAAGGTGATCTGTATAGGACAATGTGACAATATCCCTGGATGCTCTTAGCAAGGTACCTCTGTGGCAGTTCAAACTATTGCATGTGCCTAGTCAGGTACATGTCAAAGGGGGAACTGTATTCAGTGACGGGTCTGAAAATGGCCAAACAGAGTGGTACTACAACTTCCCTGGACCTGACATTGGGTGACATAGAATGTTTTTCTTACTGCTTTGGCTACATACTGGTCAAAGTCCAGATTGATGTCTATATATTTTCCCAGATCTCTAACCACCAGATCAATTCTTAGTGGTGTCTTATCAAATGATAATTTGTCTGGGCAGATATTTTCCCAATAGGCGCTATAATGCACTTCTTTGCATTGAGTTTTAACCTGTGGCTTTTGGCACTAGTCATTTGTGTGAATTAGACCTTCTTGCAGGACGTTAGTGTCAAGGGAGAAATTTATGATAACTTGCAATTTGCAGTTGTCTTTGAACTTGGTGAGCCAGAGGTCCTTGACATTAGCTTTGACCTCTGAGATGTAGATGCCAAGCAGGTGTGGGCCCAGCACAGAGCCCTGGGGTACTCCACTGGTGGCATGCCACTCGATGGAGGTGGTCTCACCTATCCTGACTTCTTGGGTCCTATCTATGTCAGCTGTCAATCTAGTGAGTTATGTATGAATTTATGCTTAGTTCAGTGAGTTTGTTCACAATACCTGAATGGAGTACTGGATCAAACACCTTAGCCAGGACTTGGTAGATAGAAGTCCACCAAGTTACATAGACATGATATTCCTCTGACAAAATCAAACTGAAATGGGTCGAGTGTCTGTAGATTGCCAATGTTTTTCTATGATAATTCATTCCATGGCTTTGCAGTTAGCCTAATAAAACTTATAGGTCTGTAGTTTCTGTGGTCCACACTTGTGAAAGGGAATAACTGTTGACGTCCTCCATTTGTTTGGTATGTAGCCTGTTCAAGGTAAACAAACAAGGCCGTATAAAGTGCATTTTAGAGCAGCAAGTACTCATCCCCACACACTACTACTGATTAGATCAAACTAAATCCTAGTTAAGGAAAACACTACCTATTTGGAACCCACATTCCCAAATCAGGTATTAAGAAAAGCATAACATACACATAAAAAGACTTTTAACTAAAATCGCTTTCAGCTACCTATTGCAATAAAGCCTTCATCATCATCAAATCATATACGTAAGCAAATAATTAAAAACAGATAACTAAATTGATACAAGAAAAAAATGCATAGCTATCTGACCATAAACATTATCTAACTAGAACACTACAAATACAAATATATATATGTCTAATAATATCTAATATGTATTAGTGTGTATAAAAACTAAGTTATTTATAGCTCAGAAAAAAATTATTATTTAGAAAAAGATATTTCAGAAAAAATTATTTTATTTACAGCTCAGAAAAAAAATGCCAAAAATTACTTAATACCCGATTTGGGAATGCAGGTTGCAAATAGATAGGTAGTGTTTTCCTTAGCTAGGATTTCGTTTGACCTCATGAGTAGTAGTGTGTAGGGGTGGGTACTCGCTGTTCTAAAATATACTTTTTACGGCCATGTTTATACTGTTTGCCTTGAATAGGCTGGTTTAAAATTAAAACAATATGTATATTTTCCACAACTAGATTTTAAGTGTATAAAAGCTGGCATGTTTAACATTGTAAAATATTTCTGATTTTTGTTACTGAGGATCACTGGTCTGTGTTGAATAAAGGCTTGTTGCTTTGGAACACTACCTGTTTTTTATGATTTTTGGGAATTACTGTGACTGAGCTCATGGACAAAGTTTTAAGACCACTAGTTTCTCTGGGCTTTTTTTACCTTTGATGTTTCAGACAAAGCTGTAGAAGGCCTTGTGATTGTCTTTAGCCTGAAAAGCTACCTTCACCTTGTAATTGACCTTTTTTCGATTTAATTAGTCCTCTTAGATTCCTATTTAGCTTAATTAGTGAGCTCTTGTCATTCTGAGAGTTGATCTTTCTGACTTTGACCATGACCTTTTTCCTTTTGTTATATATCATGTTAAGATTAGGATTCTACCCATGTGGTTTGTTTTGGGGATTTGTTTTATAGGTAAACTTGACAAACTAACTAGACAAGGCAATTTCAAGTCAATCAGACCAATAACAAGACAGTTTAAGCAAATGCAGTAATTTCAGCCTTAAATACAGATAAATGCACAGATGAAACAAGAAATCAGTAGTCAATTGCTCAAACAGCTTCTGCTAGTGTGATTTTTTTTCTACTTAGCTTTTGCCTGGATGTCACTTGATGCAAGGAAATCACTTCAGACACACAGTCATGGACACCAAGCATTGCTAAGCTCTGGTGGAATAAGCCAAGAGCCTCGCCAATGCCCTGAATTTATCCGGGCACTTCAAACACTGGAGACCAAAATTGCAGGAATACAACAATTAAGAATAAAAAAAAAAAATAAAGAGTAGAAAATTACACTGTAACACTGCCAGTAAAGTTTTTCAAAAGTGTACTTTTCAGCAATAAGTAAGCAATAAAATATCAGAGTACTTGAACGTGATTTAAAGTGCAAAAAAATCATCAGATAAAGCAATTAAATTATGTGCAAAACATTAAAATAAATCTTTTATCTGCCAAAGATGGCAAGTGGGACAACTGTCTCTCCTTATAATTCATTTCACTTATTTTTAATTTCCAAAAGGTCTTATCATTATGCAAGGAGCTTGTTTTCAACAGTGGGTACTAATACATATATTGTATCTCCTGCTTTGAACAATGTCAGATGAGCATTTCTGCTATTATGCTCTATGCTGTGCTTCTCATGCCGTTCCAAAATATTCTGTCACTACTGGGCACCAAGATTCCTAACCTGCCCTGTAGGTCTGAAAAATGTCCCATCAAAGGGTTTTATCCTCCCACATTTCTTTTGCAGTATCCAACAAGTCTCAGAGACGTTTATTTCAACTGGAAGATCTAACAAGCAATTCAAATGATGTGACTCCAGATGAGGCTTTGGATGCTTCTCTTACAGCAGACAGAAGATATGCCAGTAGTAGGTTCCAGATTTTACCATCCTTCTCTATAGCCTTTTGTAACACAGACTTCAAGATTTTGTTAGAGAGTTCAACTAGCCCACCTATTTGAAGACAGTACTACAGGTGTCCTTAGATGCTTCACTTCTAAAGCACTGGAAAAGTTTATGCATTACTCTAGACATGAATGAGGTGTCTCAGAGAGTAAGAATTTGTCAAAGAATTCCTATGCTGAAGCAAAGCATTGCTTTTGTTTCACTATGGACTTTACAATGACTCTTCATATGGAGCATTGCCTGCCTGCCTGCCTTAGGAAATTTTGTTGCATAATCAGTAATTACCAGGCTATATTGATGAGCTCGACTCAATTTCACAAGTGGTTTCACAGTGTCCACTGCTACAGATTCCTCTACAAGAGGCAAAGATATTAGAGGGTTTTTAAATCCTGGGTTGGGTGCTGTCCTTTGGCACCCAGGGCTGTGTCCTTTATAATACTAAGTTAATAAAACCTAGCGAAAACATTAGACTATATGTTGTGTATCCCTAAATGATGACCCAAAATGTGAATGTGTGCTAATTTCGTGAGAAGCATTTTAAAAGGTTTCGGAATTAATAACTGTTTAAGTGCCTGTTTTTTCTCTCGCTCTCTTTGGCTACTCTCTACACCATGTCGTTTTTAGTTTAAAGTAGGACCATACAGTGGACTTGTTCTATTGTTTTTTGTTCCCTATGTACACTCTCTTTATGTTTTCTCTAGTTCTACTTATGATATTGTCATTTTACTGAGCTTTCTTGAAACTGGCATGGATTATTTATCCTTAATATTTTAATGAGAAGTGAAGGCCATGGTCTCTTTTCCTACAAATACAGGAGCAGGCCTTTCTCTTTATTTAATTCATCCTCTGTAAAGGACAAGTCATGAAAATAATTTTCTTTCCCCTGGGATACAAGATGATTCACATTCTCTTTCTCAGGGGTGTTTTCCACTGCTGTTCCCATAGAGTCTGGCTTCTGTTTCTGGCTTGTTCTCTGCTTTGGCATAGTGGAGAGACATGTGTGGTTCTGTTCAGGTTGACAGGCTATGGATTCAAAGTTTTCTTTTTCCTTTCTTTCAATATGAAGCCCATCTGCTCGTTTCTGGTTTCTTTTCTTATTACCCTTAGTGCATTCTTAACTAGAGACATTTCTCTGCAAATCTGTAGACTGATTTATTATCACATTAACTGCTGGTGTCTTTTGGCAAACTCACACTCCTTATCAATTCCTATACTAATTTTCTTCAGTATTTTAAATGAGTCTTGACAAGATTCCATAGTAATTTTATCTAATCTTCCCAACTATATCTAAATCTTGGCTGCTTTCATTTTTCTCTATACTGGGACTATGTACTACTAGTAGTACATCTACCTAAACCTTTCCCCAAAATTTCCAAAGTTATATGGTCTTTTGCAGAGCATTTAAAATATCATATCATATAATGAAAACATTTTTTAGTTACTGGTAAAGATGACTGGAAATTAATTTAATAACAAACATTCCACAAAAATATCTACCTGTTCAGAAGACTTGTGGATCTCTCTGGAATACCCAGTTACTTAGGTTACTAGAATGTACAGTCTCTGCCCATTTTTTGAACTATAAGCTTTTCACTGTTCAAGTCAAAAGCAATAGTTTGATGCTTTTAAATGCAGTATTCCAATGTATACAGGGTTATGGAAGAATAGCTGGGAAAACAAATGAGCAGCACTTACAAAGACTTCATAATGATACAGCAGCTCTCTTGTAGTTCCACATTTAGTGATAAACCAAAATATTTTCTCCTTCCACTAGCAGGGATCAATTCAACCAGCTTTTTGTCTAAATAAACACTAAAAACAAAACAAAAAAAGACACAACTAATAAAACCAAAGAAACTAGCATTTTTTGTCTTTCTGATAAAGTGTTTAAAGAGTGTAAAGACAAAAGTGCTTAACTGTTTAGTAGAAAAAATAAGCTGCCAATCATTCACTCCATCCTCCTTGCTTGTTTCTGACTTGGTATCCTTAAAGAGATCATCTAGTCCTATGCTACATGGTCTTTCTGAGTTAACCCACTAAAAGGGGCCAGCCACCACAATGATGTTGCATATATATATATATATATATATATATATATATATATATATATATATATATATTTTAAACTCATCTGCTTGAGTTGGTGGTAGCTCAGGTGGATGTAGAACATCTCATAGCACCTATCGAAAAGAGTACGTAAGTTCCATGATGTCCTAGCCAAATTTCCCCTAATAGTGCACATAACACCTTGGGTCCCCCATGAAAAGATGCCACTACCCAATCAACAAAGGATAAATCAAAATAATAAAATAAAAATATATAAATGCATTTGCTACTGTGTGGATTATTAAAAAATCACATTGCATATGACGTTATGACTGATGTAATTAATTATTAAAAACACAGATCACATACTTTAACATGGTAGGGTTTGCTGTAATCACTACATAGACTTCAACTGAAAAGGCAAGACCATCTCCACAGCCTAAATCAAATGCAACAGGGCTGGTGAACTAGATGATGTGCTTAACTTCCTTAACAATACAAAATGGATGGATGTCTCAATCAATTATTTTTTTCTGGAACAGAGAAAGAGGGCATTGACTAAACCGCCAAAGGAAAATTTCCATGCAATAAAGATTTTAGAAAAATCTGAGACAGACAGAATTTTTTTACCAATCTGTAATATTCTATGACACTGTGTAAAGATTTATCAGCTGCTTTTCCAATAACTCCCTGTCCCACAAAGTATACCACTGTGAAGAATATTTTCACTGAGGCATGTAATGCCACTCTTGACCCTTGCTGCATAATTAGATTTCATGGAGTTGAATTTTTTTCACATGACTACAGAGGAAAGTATAAGTGATAAAATATCAATACTGAGCTTAGCAATCAAAAAGACCTGAAATCTGTATATTTGTGGTAACGAAGTGAGGGAGGATACAGCCACAATGTATCTTTTCAGCAGCATTGAAATATTGTTGATCACGGGATCATAGCAAGTTACTAGGCTATTGGCCCTGAGGCCCTTATAAGCCTAGCCAAGAATTTAGCCCATGTTCCGATGAGTCAACTTCTGATGGCCCTGTCCAGCAGGGACACAGATGGAATCCCAGGGGTGTATTTTCTGTTCACCATCCAGATATTCAGGTTGCACTTAAAAAACGTTAATGAGTTACTCTACTTGATGTGGAGCAGGAGTCTATTCCAAAGAAGGGGGAGTCTCTGGGACACAAATCTGTCCCGCCAACAATTCCTATTAATGTCATTGACCAGGTTGAGGTTGCACATGAGGGTTACTCGAGTGGAGCTTGACTTGCAGCAGTCCCATCAAGGTGGGGTTTGAGATTGCTTTGTATGCCAGAAAGAGGTCACCTCTCAGGAGTCTGTAGGAGACTGAATAGAGGGACAGGGCCTTTATCCTATCTGTGTAAGGTAGGTGTCTGAAGCCCTGGATTCTCCTGGTGAGGAACTTCTGTGGTCTCTCCAGCTGCTGCATGTGCTTTGTGAGGTACATGCCGAAAGGGGCATTGTACTCAATAATGGATCTTATAAGGGAAGAATACAGGGATGTTATGATCACCTTGTCCCTGGATGAGCTACCCTTAATAATCAGGTGGGCCATGTAGAAAGCTTTCCATACAATGAAGGCAATATGGTGGTCAAAAGTCAGTTTGCTATCAACCTAGGTGCCCAGGTCCCTCACAACTGATTGCATGCTTAGGACCTTATTACTGTGATTATTTGTGGGGACATCACTCTCCCCAAAGGGGATGATGATGCATTTTTTGGCATTCAGTTTGAGGCCAAGTTTCTGGCACCAGCCATATGTTTGGGTGAGACCCTCTTGGAGGATGTCCACATCACTAGGGGCAACTGATGACAGTGACTAGCTTACAGTCATCTGCAAACATGATCAGCCATAGCCCACTGGTTTTGGCCTGCATCTCAGAAATGTATATCCCAAACAACAAGGGGCCCAAGACTGATCCCTAGGGTACACTACTCATTACAGGGTGACTGCTTGATGTGGCTTCCCCTATTCTGGCTAGGTGGGTTTTATCAGTTTGCTACCCATCTCGTAACATATGGATTGATGCCTAGTTGAGAGAGTTTATCTATTATACCTGAGTGGGGAAAAGTATTGAAGGCTTTAGACAGGTGGGTGGCGGTGTGCACCGTGTTCCCCTCGTCCATGGCTTTGGTGACTGTCTCAAAGAAGTCAACCAAATTTAGCAGGCATGACCTCCCTTTGACGAAACCAAACTGTGTGGGATCAAGTGTTTGGAGGTTGCCGATGTCCTTCTTAATGAGGTCCATGATAATTTGTTCCATGGCCTTGCAGATCAGGCTAGTTAGCCTGATGGGTCTATAATTTCCTGTATCCCTGGAGGCTCCACCTTTGTGCAAAGGGATGACAGTGGCTGTCCTCTACTCAGCTGGGATGAAGCCAGTACTCAGGCTTTGGTTGAATAGGGTGCCTAATGGTGCTGCACGTTCCTGTCTGAGTTCATGTAGGATGCAGCTTGGGATGTTATGTGGCCCCATGGAAGCTGTATTTTTTGCCTTTGAGAGGTCAGTGATGACTTGCTCCCTAGAGATAAGGGGAAGTGGCCAGGTGCTGGGGATGTCCTGATTTACTGATGGGGGGGGGGGGGTGAAGTTTTCACTGAAGCTGTCTTCTGCCAGCAGGTTGGCTATATCTACCTTGTTTGTGTATGAAGTGTCCTTGAACACCAGCTCTGAGCAGATCTGGGTGCTTCCTTTGAGTTTGCAGAATATGAGAAGAAAGCCTTTTGATTGTTGTTAGTAGATGTGGCCAATTTGGACTTGAAGTTTGCTATGGAGGATTTTACTAGTGCTCTTATTTGCTTGTTCAGACTAAGGAGAGAGTGCTTACAATTAGGCACCTGCTCCTTCTTAGTCCTGGACAACAGTTTTTTTCCCTTTTATTACAGAGTTTATTTATTGTCCACCAGACAGGTTTACTCTTCCTTCAGGAGGATGATTTTGTCCTGTCGGGTATTTCTTATTCTATGCAGCTACATAAGTGCTCGTACAGTACTTTGGTGTAGGTTTGGACATATGTGCCAGTTCCTATGGAGGGGGAGGGAGCTGTGAAACTGTTTATACCTTCCCTCAGGAGGTTGTAATCAGCTTTTGAGAAGGTTTTTTGTTTGACCCTATCTAGGGGGTGGTTTGGGTAGATGGTGACTTCAAAAGTGACAGCTTTGTGGTCAGATCTTACCAGGGAGGATGACACTGTAGGGATACTGCAGTTGTTACTCATGTTGGTAAATACCAAGTCAAAGATATTTTCACCTCTTGTGGGGGTGTCAGCCAGCTGGTCCAAGCCATTTGCATTGACGAAATCAAGGAATCTTTGGGCATTTGTGTTTTGGCATGAGTAGTTCTTCCAATCTATGGTTGGATGGTTAAAGTCGCCCAGGATGAATCTTGATAGATTCGAAGAAATCCAAATAGGTGGAGTGGGCATCTTAAGTCAAAGCTGGGGGCCTGTAGCTAGCTATGATTTGAATAGGGGCATTATACACCTGGAGTGTCTCCTGTGCGTCATACTGTTTAACCAGCCTGGAGGTGTGTATGTCTTTTATATATTTTGTAACTCCACCTTCATTTGCTTTGCTGCCCATGGTTTGGGGTCTGAATATATGATAAGATGAGTAACTTGTTATGGCTGGAGTGCTCTCCACAGCCTGATATTTGTTTGGCATTGCTAGTTTCTGGAGAATGGTATCTGAAGGGAATTTGTGTCTTATACTAACATGACATCCTACCAATTCCTACCAATGAAGGTAATCAGTGGCATACAGACATAAATACATTTAACAAGAAGGGAAATGTACCTTATTTTAACATATATTGGCAACAGTTTAAATACCAGGTCTGATTTTATGAACTCTGTGTTTTAAGATTAATAACTTATTGAGTTTCTGGTAATCAATTATACTTGAACTGTAATGACAGAAAGAAATTTGTAGTCCCTCACTCATGCTTTACAATTTTCTTTGCATTACTACTTTATTAACATGCCAGCAATGTTTTCATCTTCATATATATATAGGTTGCGTTCACTGACAAATGTTTTGCTTGACAAACACTACATCAGATCACATGACTGAATGCAGCATAACTTCGCAGCAAGACGCATTACACTAAAATGATCACCAATGAAAATTACACAGCCTATATTTCTGATCTATACTAATAAAACATAAAATCAAAACCAGTACTTCGATGAAAAAAACACATCACATTATGTTTTATGTTGGGGCAAAGCCCCCATATTCCTTATTTTATGTATACTAACTCCATAGTTGCACAACCACAACTAAGTTGAATCAGTAAACTTTATGCTGTAGTCAGCAATCCGTAAGTTAATTACTGTATAGTTCAATTAACTCTACCATCAACTATTCATGTGGGCAAATCTGCTCTTGACAAAAGAAATATTCAACTAACTACATGGTAGCCATATAAATGTATGTGTGTGTGCATGTACATATATAACATGAGATAGTCACAGGTTACTGCTTAATGGTTATCTTGAAATACCTTAGGTGATGGATAACTGGTAAGCCAGAGCCTGAAGTCTGCATGACATGTATCATGGCTGAATTCTTCACAAATCTTCTCTAGTGTTGGCATCCACGATACAGCAAGGTGACAATTTTGAAGACACACCCACGTGCCCTCCTTCATAGCTTCTCGGATCATCTTTGCTGCTATAGGCCCCTGTCCTTGACCAAGTGAGATAGCCTGAAACTTATTTCCAGTCATTTCTTTATCACTTGCAAATTTCAACAGGCCTATAATGAAGTTCAGAGTAAGAATGTTGACATATAATTAACACAAATGCCAAACAACTTAAATTGATTTAATAGTTGTAATTATCAATCCAAACTTCAAGATAACAGTAATAGGCAGCAACACCAGTATAACATATGCAGTTTTGGAGCAGTATCAGAGCTAACTAACATGAGTGAGGAGCTTAGAACATACCACTCAACTGTCCAGATTTTTACAGAATGTCCAGATTTTTGCCTGTTATTTTTCTTCTGTCCCTCAAAAAATTTGTAGTTTTCCAGCAAATCACTGAGGATTGAAGTCACTAAATAATTACAGACATTTGAGTTTCAGACTTCATATCCTTCAGAAAATGCATGCTAATGCAAAACCTTTTAATATATTAACTGTATGTTTATTGGCCACATTTCTGGGCCTTTGTCACAACACTGTTTTTTTGCTTTGTCCAGATTTCTTGCACTAACATGTTGAGAGGTATGATTTAGAATAAGCTTGAGGTAGAAGTTACTCAAGTGTACCTCACAATGGAATGTTCATGACAATGTGCATCAGCTAGGGCTCACCATTTAGTGTTCAAGATACTTTTCCCTGGTTTCTAATGCTAATCATCATCATCATCCTCTTTTTTCCCATTTTTCTACATGGTGTTGGTGTGTCATTTTAACTGGTGCCATCTCTCTCTCTTCAGTGCAACACTAATGCCTTCTTCAGCACTCATGTCTGATTGTTGTAGATCTTCCCTCACACAATCCATCCACCTATTTGCTGGATGCCCTCGTTTCCTCCTACCTTTTTCCTGTCTGTCCCAAATCTTCTTCATCAGATTGCCTTCTGCTTTCCTGCATGTGTCCGAACTTATGCTAAGATCTCCCTATATAATAAACTATAAGTTTTATCACAGGCAAATATATGGTTCAAAGCATACATTTTAAAAGCTTTTTAAAAAGATTTTATATTTTGTTACTCTAAAGTATAGTTTAACATTTCCAGATTTCACTGTCATTTTCTATTTAAGAAGCTCTAATTCGATATTCAGTCAGATTAGATGGATGCCTTTCAGGGGCGGCCATGGTGGTGCAGCGGTTAGCATTGCCGCCTCACAGCAAGAGGTTCTCTGGTTCGATCCTCGGCTGGGGTGCCTTCTGTGTGGAGTCTGTATGTCCTCCCTGTGTTCGCGTGGGTTTCCTCCGGGTGCTCCGGTTTTCTCCCACATCCCAAAGACATGCTGTAGGTTGATTGGACACACTAAATTGGCCCTAGATGTGAGAGTGTGCATGTGTGTGCCTTCTGTGGAAGGTTGGGCGCCGGGCAGGCAACTCAACACTGTAAAACTCCACTGCCAATCATGAGCGGACAAGGTGATCCACTGTGGCGACCCCTAACCGGGAAAAGCCAAAAGAAGAAGAAGAAGACGGATGCCTTTCAGAAGTAGAATATCTATGTTGGATGACATCTGGCAACTCAGAAGAATATATATCCTTTGTTACCACAAGCATAGTTAAGAGTTTTTCACTGAATTTGGTTACAGTAAGCACATGTTTCTCAAAAACATCTTCCATGGATATGTTAAATATCTTACTGGCAGCAAATACATTGGAACCTCTGGACTGGTCAAGGAATCTTCTACCTCCTTTTCAGTTTAAGCTGCTGATTCTGCCTATGTTCATCTTATTTTGGTTTGATTGACACGCCTTGTTACAAACAAATCATGTATAATGACCATGATATAAAAGACAGAATCTAGACAACCTTCACTTATGTCAGAGATGTATTTAGGACCACAACTGCAGTATTTTACATAAACTTCATCTCTAGGTACAAAATATTACAGCTTTACACATCAGCTTTTCAGCCCACTTTTTAACTGAATGTTTGTTTTCAAATCTGACAAAAGAAAGTCAGTCATGAATCTTAGCCTTCAAGACAAGAATCTCTGCAGGAGATAAACCTGTCACCACTTGAATAGCAATTCTGTAACTGAACAAGACCTGTTACAGTCTTGCTTCTGCAGTTCCCCCTTTTATTTTATTCATCTCTTCCTTTAAAGTCTGTACAGCTCTATCTTTCATGGCATTAGATACAACATAAAATGCAGCAGTTGTTACCTGAAAAATGTCATGCTTTTTATAAAGTTTAGAAAGCACATATTACCAATTGTTGATTACTAAGTACTGTAAATTCTGTTTCAGCATTTCAGTTGTAGCAAACAAAGTAGCAGAATTCATGGCATACACATCCACCCACTGTGAATGAGCCTCAATCAAAATCAGAAACATTTTCAGGGAATGAATCAACGTCATATGTATGTAGTATAAATCACAGCTTTTCATGCCATTCTCAAAGATGCAAAGATGAATTTGGCACCGGTTCACTATTTGCTTGACATTCATCCCATATTCCCTTTGCCAGACTATGATGATCGACCTAAACCATATAATTTTAGATATTACAGAATGACCTCTATGTATGCTTTTAAGTTTTATAGAACAACCTTGCAGAGGAATTATGATTCTAGATCTCCCACTACACAAGCATTTTTCACTTGATGTTAATGTTCTGAAATGGCATGGCTAAACTTTGACTGTGCTATTTTAGGCTATCCTTAGAGACCGTATTCACTGATTTCAGAGTTTCATCTTTTTTTAAAACATTTATTAAACAAGACTTTTTTAAAAAAACTGACATGTACACAAACAGTAATAGAAAAGAAAATAAGCCATAACAATTCCATTATTATTTTCAAGTAAAATACATATATGTCGTATTTAACTACTTTCTTTCACTCCATTATATAAATTATTCAATTCATGCCTTCCCTTAAATTTCAATCCTTCTGCTAAGCATTAGTCTACACGTAATATTCTCACAAATTCCATTTACTTCTAAGTAATTTTTCTTCCGTTTTCTAAAGATCCCACTTTCATTTTTCATGTCCATTATATTATTCAGATACTGATGGTTTAGATTTTGGTTTCTATTTTTTAGTAATTGCTTTTTTGTTAGCCGAAAGTATTAAACTTTTTTAAAGCCTTACTACGTCTAGACATGCTCAAAATAATCTTTTCCTTGGTTATAATCATTTGCTTCCCCAATATTTCTAACAAAGGTACTCTTTCAAATCTGTCATCTCTACATTCCCAAAAATTAATTTGCCATCTACCTCTCTCTTTCCCATCACACCATTTGCTATCTGCCTGAGGAAAAATTCTAAAATCTGCTTAGAGTATAAAATGTCTATGCAGTCACGTCCATGCAAAAAAAACACTAAACCTTCTGGACATTGTTGCATACTTGGGAGCCATACAGATATCCTTCCACTGTTGCCTTGAAAATTGCATAATATTTTGCCAATCCTTTCTAACATTTTCTAGTTGATTCTTACAGTTATCATACAATATTTTATATGTCCTACTGGTTATACCTTTTTTAACAAAGCTTCTGTTTTAGATTCTTTCATTTACAAGTTCCCTATCCCTTTCTCTTTACCTATACTCTGGTATCAATCCCTGATTAGGAAGGCAGTCTCTAACCTTCAGTCCATTTCACTGTATTAACTTCCCCTCAATAGTTGTTTGCACCCAATACTTTGATTTCTTTGGTAAGTTTCTCCAATAAATTTTAACCAGCTGTCATTTATACACCCCTGCTTGCACTCATTCCTATAGGAAATCTCCATTCCCATGTTTGCTTATTTTTTAATATACTTTCTGCTACTCTATAAATATATATAATGTATGGCTATTATTCTCCTTAAGGAACTGTATTTAAAATCCTACCCTCTCCTTATTTCTTTAACTCATCTCTCCTTGTTTTATCATCAATCCTTTTCTCTTTGAGTTTATACATACACACACACACACACACACACATATATATATATATATATATATATATATATATATATACATATATATATATATATATATATACACACACACACACACATAGACAGATAGATACCAAGATGCTATGTTGTTACTGTCCCCTCCTGTTAAAGTACTGTCAAACAAAACCTTCCGCATCTTTATTTTCCCTCCTAACTTCCACACGAATGCCATCTGCTCCTGAAGGCTCCCCTGTTGACTAATTACATGTCACCATTTCATCTTATTCCTTCCAATCTCAGCTATTAATTCTTGAGCCTTATCTTCCTTTAACCTTGGCATAATTATGCCTTCCATGAATATTTCTATTTGTGTCATTTTAGTTTTCCTCATTCCTCTGTTTTTGAAGAACTTCCAAAAAACATCTACCTGTACAGGGATCACTTCTTATTTTGTCATAGGCTCCCTAAGTGTGGCAATAACCCTTTCTACTTTTTGTGGCCTAAGTTGTTGTACTAAGAGTTTTTGTGCTCTTGAAACGTTATCAAAAATGGCTAACTTTTTCTAAACTCGTGCATATTATACAAATATTTCATTATTTTCTCTTAGCACTCAGCAATTTCTACTGTTCATGCTCTGTGAGATTTTCCTTCTTCTACAATACTTTAACCTTTGACAATCCCTCTGAATAATTCATGCTACTTCTTTCCCATATCTCACTCACCCTTTTTTCTAAGATATTTTTAAGCATCATTTTCATGTTATTCAACTCCCTAGCTATCCTGTCTGGAGAAATTTATATCTTCCCTAATAACTCTCTGGTTAACTAAAGACACTAGAGCAGTACTCAAAGACAGGGACAAGGCCTGGTTACAGTTCCATAAGAACAAAACCAACACCAATACACAACTTTTCCTGGAATTCAGAAATAAAGCTAAGAAATTAATTAAAACTGACAAAACTAACTTCTACCACAACATCCAAATCAAACATCAAACTAACCCTCAAAAATTCTGGGCAGCTGTAAACAACTTGCTACAACCAGGTAAAAATACCACACCTATGCCTAATACAGTTGACAGCTGTGAAGGCATTGCCACACAGTTCAACAAATACTTTACAGAATCCATTCAATCTCTAGCAAACAATCTAAACAACATAACTACCCCCCCAGAAATAAACCCCAATACCCAACCACAAAATTGCAACAATTTCTTCAAAATAAAACCAGTACCCACCCATTACATCAAAAAACTACTAGATAAACTAAAACCAACTACCTTAGCTGCCGATAACCTCCCAGCTGACTATCTTAAACGAGCATCAGAGGCAATCTGCCACCCAATAACCCTACTTATAAATAGATCCATCACCGAGTCCTATGTCCCCACTGTCTGGAAAATATCACACATCATACCCTTGCACAAAGGAGGCAGCTCCTGTGAACTCACCACCTATCACTCCATTGCCATCCTCTTCCTGCCTTTCTAAAATCCTTGAGAGAGTCATTCACTTACAACTCATGGATTATCTATTAACTCACAACCTCCTATCACACACTCAACATGGCTTTCACCCTGCCCATAGCTCAACAGCCCTACTATCCTTCACAGACACTATAAACCAGCTCAGAAACAACTCCCAGATCATCTCAGCAATATTCTTGAACCTGTCAAAAGCATTCGATGTGGTTGATCACCCCAAACTCAAACATTATCTCCTCCCACAACCTCAGTAACACTGCTATAGCATGGTTCCAAAGCTACTTAACAAATTGACAACAAGTTGTCCTCTGGCAAGAATCCCTCTCACCCCTCCTATCAGTTAACTTAGGGGTCCCCCAAGGCTGAATCCTTGGTCCCCTCTTCTCCCTATTTACCAATCACCTGCACTCTGCAACCCCCCCAAGCCAGAATCATTCAATATGCTGACGACTCCATTCTGATTTGCTCTGCCTCATCCGTTAGTGACCTTCAAGCTATCACCCAGGACACCTTCCTATCTATTGAAAAATGTCTAACCAACTCCCAACTCTTACTAAATCTCAATAAAACTAAATGTATGCTTTTCTACCCTACCAGAAACCCTCCTCCCACAGCAAACTTTCACATCTTCTCTATGAACCAAACCTCAATTACTCCTACTCCCCATACCAAACTTTTAGGTGTTATCGACAATAACCTAAAATCTGACCTCCACATAGATCAAACCATTAAAAAAGTACACAAAAAACATGGTCCCCTTTACAGGAATAGACAATATCTAACTAAAAATACAAAACGTACAATTGCTAGAATACACCTTCTATCAACACTTTTATACACATCCCCTCTCCTAACAAACCTCTGAAAAAATGACCTCACCAAGCTTGAAACTCACTATAACAAAATCTCCAAATTTGCCATAGGTGCCCACCACAAATCCCATCACTGTCAATCCCTCAAGCAACTGGACTGGCTAGAGCTCCCACTCTTACTTCAATTTAATCAACTAACCTTAGCCCACAAAATCCTCCACCATCCAGAAAAAAATCCCAGCCCTTAAAAACCTAATCCAACCATACGTAGCATCCGGATTCCTTCACTCAACCAACAATCTACTCCTCCAAGTCACCAAAGTAAAAAAACTTAGCAGGCGAAGCTCTATTCTCCTACTATATCTCCAAACTCTGGAACTCTCTACCTACCCCACTCATGAATGCCTCCTTGTCTATACAGTTTAAAAGACTCCTAAAAACCCACCTTACAAACTCCTGGCTATGCACCTGCCATACCCCAGGTTAGACTCCTACCACCCCCTTACATTCCTTCTCTTCTACTCTAGAACTTTTCTTAAAGCATTTCCAAACTTCTACCACCCCCTTACATCCCTCACTTCTACTCTAGAACTTTTCCTAAAGCATTAATGCCTATATCCTAAGTCCATCCAGTCTATTACTTATATCTTATCTTCTCTATTTTCCCTTACTTAAAAAAAAAACTAAAATGAACTAAGTACAACCCCTCAGAAAGTATTTCATTTATATGATCTTCTTTGTTGCATATAGTCATAGAAAAATTTCTTACTCAATCCCTTGCTTACCTAATTATTAACTAAAACTAATTCTTTGCTTATATTAGAATAGTATCAACTCAATGTTTTTTTCTAATATGCTATGATGTAACTATACACTGTACTGTCTATGCTGTATTGTACTGTATGATTTTGAAGAGCTTTTCTGCCCGGGACACCACTGAAAAAGGACACATGTCCAGATGGACTTTCCCAATTAACAAATATAAAATAAATAAACTCTCATAGCATTTTCCATTTCTTAAAGTCTTCTCATTTTACAAAATAAGTAGGAAAGTTCCAGCGTTTCATTTTTCTTCATTACCCTGCATCTTTAGCTCAGTCTTTATTAGTACATGATATGAAATAGTTATTCAATGTGTTTCAAAGCTTTCGATTAGTTATCCAAACTTCTATCGTATCTTGTCCACTCACTGTATCTTGGGGAATAATAAGTAAATTCTGTCCACGTTCCTGCTAGTAAATTCCAAACTTTTATTTGAAAGATTCTCATATATATTTTTTTTTGAAAACCTACCCTCATTTGTTATATTTTCCCTTCTAGGACCTCCTGATACAATCTCACTATAGTAAATCAGGTTCCATTTTCCACCTATAAATAATATTTCCTGCTTACTTTGCTTAGAGCTAATTATTTATCCCAAAATGCTCCTAAGCTCCAGAAGAGCAGTTTTAGGAAGACTATAAATGTATGCCAGAGTAATCCTCCTTCCCTCTCAATAACTCCTTATTACCATAAGTCTACCACTTCTGTCTTTCTCTCTTGTATAACTATCAGAACACATCTTGCAATCAGTTTTATTACCCCTGCTTTTCCTCTGTCCATGGAAGTCTGCTGAATATCCATTTTGAACTCCTTTCTTTACTAAATTCACACAATAATTTACATCTAAACATGTCTTCTGTACAACTGCTATTTGCACCCTACACTTCTTAATATAATTCAGTACCTCTGTTTTTTGTCTCTACCTGCAGTGCCATTTACATTCCATGATAAAACTGACAAGACAATCATTCTGATAAAAAAATATTACTTTCACATACTCTGCATGACAGTTCTTTTGAATAATTGTTTCCCAATTTGCAACTCACATTACTGATGTTCGTGTGTCACTGTTGCAGTCATTACACTTGGGTTATCCAGCTGGCAGGCTACCCGCAGTCGGCCCGAATTCCAAAGTCCTGGTCTGGCGTCGGTTGCTGTCGCCTCTTCCCTGACGTCAGTGTGCCAGGGGTATATAAGATGCAGCCGACGCCATTTTCTTCAGTCTTTCTTGCTGCGTGGTGCCCGAAGCAAAAGCAGTTCGCAAGTGCCAGTCGGACGAATCCTGAGATTTTTGAAAAATTTAATTTCAGATCCGAAGTCTTCAATAAAGCTAAGTACCCCGTTTGGGAAACTTTTTCTTGCTCCAGACCGATGTCAGTAAAAGTTAACAATTGTATTTCTTGTGGGAAGCAAATACCTCATAAGGATTTTCATTCTTACTGTATTCCTTGCCTAGGCCCTTACCACGACATTCCTAGTTGTCGGTTTTGTGCTAGATTTAACCAATGCACTATTAAGCGTCAGTTCGATTTTGCTTTACATTACTTTGGCCAAAGATTTAACTATATAATGCCGTCAGAACAACCGACGACCGGAGTTCATAAAAAGTGCAAGGATAAAGAAAAGGACAGGCATCCGAGGTCCAAAACCGATGACGAAGCCTCTTCTAGGCCAGTCGCTGGTGCGCCGGTTCTCAGTGAGGCGCTTTCGCAGCCCCTGACACCCGCTACCTCAGAGCCACAGGCCGCCTCCGACTCCCACATGGAGACAACTAGGCCTCTGGAAACTCAAGGTACTGGGCCTACGGTAATTATTCCCTCAGATGGGTCCATAGCCGCTGAGCAGGCATCGGCTTCTGAGGGTGTTTTCAGATCTACACAGCTTACTAGCAAGACCACTTCAGCAGCCAAGGCAAAGTTTAAAACACCTGTAAAGACAAAGAAACAAGTATAGCGTTCTCCTGGACAGTCATCCATGCCTAAAAAACAGATGCTTAAAATGGCCGAGGACCTAATTATTTTGATCAGGGGTTCCCATCCCCCTCCTGATAAAAGGCCTAGGCAAGACACTGACTATGATTCCTCTGACCAGGTTTCTATTTCATCTGATTCCTCTTCAGAACAGGGATAATCTCTCCTTCCCTATGAGGACTCTGATGCTAAAGAATCTATCCCTTCAGCCACTCCTCCTGAGGACTACTCTTTTGGGGAAACCCTGCACACCATGAGGGAGCATTTCCACTGGGAGAGCCAAGATTATTCAGAATCCAAGAAAAGGCTCAGAGACTTTCTTTTATTGCCTCAACACAGACCTCTTGCTATTCCTCCTGTGCTAGATATTGTAGATGATGTATTTTCTGAGTCCAGAGGAAGTCGGGAGTGGCAGAAAAGTATGTAAGAGTGGTACAGGATATGTACAAGGGTAGTGTGACATTGGTGAGGACTGGGGTGGGAGTGACAGATACGTTTAAGGTGGAGATGGGTTTACATCAAGGATCAGCTCTGAGTCATTTCTTATTTGCAGTGGTGATGGACAGGTTGACAGATGAGATTACACAGGAGGCCCCGTGGACTATGATGTTTGCAGATGACATTGTGATATGTAGTGAGAGTAAGGACCAGGTTGAGGAGACCCTGGAGAGGTGGAGATATGCTTTAGAGAGGAGAGGAATGAAGGTTGGCAGAGCTAAAACAGAATATATGTGTGTAAATGAGAGGGAGGGTAGAGGAATAGTGAGGATGCAGGGCGTAGAGTTGGTAAAGGTGGATGAGTTTAAGTACTTGGGATTAACAGTTCAGAGTAATGGTGAGTGTAGAAGAGAGGTGAAGAAGAGAGTACAGGCAGGGTGGAATGGGTGAAGAAGAGTGTCAGGAGTGATTTGTGACAGATGGGTAGCAATAAGAATGAAAGGGAAGGTCTACAAAGGGGTAGTGAGACCAGCTATGTTATATGGGTTGGAGACGGTAGCATTGTCGAAAAGGCAGGAATCAGAGCTGGATGTGGCAGAGTTAAAGATGTTAAGATTTGCACTGGGTGTGACTAGGATGGACAGGATTAGGAATCAGTATATTAGAGGGTCAGCTCAGGTTGGACAGTTTGGAGACAAAACAAGAGAGGCGAGATTGCGTTGGTTTGGACATGTGCTGAGGAGGGATGCTGGGTATATTGGGAAAAGGATGCTAAGGATGGAGCTGCCAGGTAACAGGAAAAGAGGAAGGCCTAAGATGAGGTTTAAGGATGTGGTGAGAGAGGACATGCAGGCGGTTGGTGTGAAAGAGCATGATGCAGTGGACAGGAAGAAATGGAAACAGATGATCCACTGTGGCGACCCCTAACGGGAACAGCCGAAAGAAGATGATAGTCTGTCTCCTGATTCTTTACCCCCTGCACCAGTTAAGCCAGATAGGTACTACAGGGTTCCAGATTCACATAAATTTCTTTATAAAAACCCTGCTGCTGACCCAGAAACTATATCTCAGGGTCCCAAAGGGGTCAAGGCTTCCACTGCAAAAAACCCTGTTCCCTCTGATAGGGATTCTAGAGCACTGGACAGATGGGGGGAAAAAACTTTACACCTGTGCTACTTTAGCTGTAACGGCTTTAAACTGCCAGTTTCACATGCTTAAATATCAGCAATACCTAATGTCTCTGCTAAAACAGAAAATGCTGACAAACTCTGAATGTCCTGAAAACAAGGAAATGCAGGATTTATTGCATGCAGCTGAACAAGTGGGAAAGCATACTTTGCAATGTGGTTTTGATTCACTAGAGGCTTCTTGCAGGGCCACAGTTACAGACTCTGTCATTCGAAGACATGCTTGGTTAAAGAAACAGAGTCTGCCTGATCATGTTAAAGCAAAATTATTGGATGCTCCATTACAGCATGATACTTTGTTTGGTGTTAAGGCAGAAGAGGTGTTAAAGAAAATAGAGGATAAAGCAAAATCAATGCAGACAGTAAAGGATTTCTTACAGGTTCAGCCATCCAGATTTAGCAGGAACTGGCCTTCTAAACATTGGTCCTTTCCAGTGTCAGACAGGCCACAAAGAGGCAGATACAGATGCCCTAGAGGCAGATCTCAGCCCCAAGGCTCATACAGGCCTAAACAATGGGGTGCTTCAGCCTCCAAAGGCGGAGAAGACAAATCACAACCATCTAGGAAATAGTCCCAATGACTTCCCACTACCAATGCCAGGCACTTACCTTTTGGAAGCACCCTTAGGGGGAAAACTGGCACTTTTCTCTCAAAATTGGCACATGATCACCCAGGGCAAATGGATGCTGAATATTGTTTCTCATGGCTACAGGTTCCACTTTCACACCCTCCCAAGGGGAAAAGGTATGCCAGACCTGCCACACAATCAATGGGCAGAGGCACAAAAGCAAATTTCATCCCTCATGGACATGAGGGCTATTCAAAGAGTACCACAGCAAGAGCAGGGGCAAGGATTTTACTCAAGACTTTTCTTGGTACCCAGAAAGGACAAAGCCTGGAGACCAATACTGGACCTGTCTACTCTAAATACTTTTCTGGACATTCCAAAATTCAAAATGTTGACACTGCAGCAACTTCTAACCATGCTGGGCAAGAAGGCCTGGCTCGTAACTTTGGACCTCAAAGAGGCAGGCATACCTGCATGCCCCAATCAGACAATCATGCAGAAGATACCTCAGATTCATAGCTGGCTCAATGCACTACCAATTCTCTGCACTGCCCTTTGGCTTATCTGCTGAGCCCAGGGTCTTCACAAAATGCCTGGCACCAGTAATTGCATTTTGCAGACAAAAAGGAATTCAAATATATCCCTACTTGGATGACTGCCTTATTCAAGCAGAGAGCAAGGACATTCTACTAAAGCATCTGGCGTTTGTAAAAAGATTACTAATTTGCCTAGGGTACACAGTAAATGAAAAGAAGTCAAAACTAGTGCCCTCTCAAGAGATAATATTCCTGGGTGCAAGCTTAAATACAACTGCCCAGATGGCTTATCTCACACCAGACAAACAAAGGCAACTGACTCATTACTTCCAAATGATGGCAACAAAAACCCAGTTACCTGCAAGAAAAATTCTGCAGACTTTGGGCTTCATGGCATCCTGCATCCTGCTAGTTCCATATGCAAGACTGCATATGAGGAAGCTACAATGGTATCTAAAAAGTGTTTGGACTCAACATTGCCACAGCCTGGAAACAATAATTACTCTCATTCCCTGCCTGCAACAAGAGTTTCGATGGTGGGCACTGGCCTGTCACCACAACAAGGGACAGCCATTCACTTTACCCACAGTCAGGCAGACACTAACAGCAGATGCATCGGATTATGCCTGGGGGGCACACATGGCGGGAAAATGTATTCAGGGCACATGGCCCGCAAGCCAAATGCATCTTCATATCAATCAAAAAGAGATGCTAGCTGTACAGAATGCCCTGACAGCCTTCAAGGATCTACTCCATCCAGGACAACTATTGCTAAAGACGGACAATACTACAGTCATGTGGTACATAAACAAGCAAGGGGGCACACATTCCTACCCCCTATGCAGGCAAGCCATGACTTTATGGAACACAGCATTGACCTATCAAGTACATCTGCAGGCACAATTCTTGCCAGGAAAGACAGATACTCTGGCAGATGAACTAAGGAGAAACCTCATGGACCCTCACGAGTGGAAACTAGATCCACAAGTCTTCAGCATGATAACAAGGAAATGGGGATGCCCAGACATAGATCTATTTGCCTCCCCACACAACTGCCAACTACAGAGATTCTGCACAAGGACTTATCATACACAAGCATGGAAGGTGGATGCTCTATCATTCAGCTGGAAAACCCTGGCAGTTTATGCCTTTCCACCACTGCCTCTCCTCCCCAATGTATTCCTAAAGGTCAGACAAGAGAAGCCAAAAATAATTCTGATTGCCCCAGACTGGCCACGCCAGCACTGGTGCCCAATCCTAAAGAGCTTGTCTCAAGGCCCAGCCTGGGCTTTACCTCAAATTCCTCATCTTCTGACCCAACAAAACAATCAGATCCTGCACAGCCAAATCAGAACCTTAAATCTGGCTGCATGGCGAATAATATAACCACTCAGAACACACCTCTCTCTAAAGCAGTTATGGATGTCATTTTGGAAACCAGGAGGCCCAGCACCAGAAAATCTTATGCAGAAAAATGGAAGAGATTCTGTGCTTGGAATCAGGCACAAGGAATTGAACCGCTTGTTCCAAATATTCCTCAGATTTTACAATACCTAACTGAGATGCTGGACAAAGGTCTATCCTTCTCATCAATTAAGATCCATGCCTCTGCCATTTCAGCTCATTACAATACGGAACCTCCTATTTTTTCACATCCACTGCTAAGGCAGTACCTCAGAGGGGCCAAAAACATAAGACCCCCAAGGAGAGCACCAATACCTACCTGGGACCTCAATTTTGTCTTGGAAAAGCTCACACTGCCTCCTTTTGAGCCAGCCAGTACAGCTGAGATAAAATTCTTATCATGGAAAACAGCTCTGCTCCTAGCAATAACTTCAGCAAGAAGAGTCTCAGAGTTACAGGCATTAATGGCAGTGGAACCTTTTATCATTTTCCATCCGGACAGGGTTTCACTAAGGACAAACCCAACATTTATGCCAAAGGTAGTATCCAGTGTGGCTCTTAACCAAACCATTCATTTGCCTACTTTTTATCCAAATCCCCAGAATAAAGGGGAGAGACTTCTGTATTCTTTGGACATACACGCTTCTACTTGGACAAAACTAAAGCGCTTTCAGAAAGACTGAGCAACTTTTTGTGGCATATGCTGCAGGATCACAAGGAAAGGCTATCCCAAAGCAGACTATTTCAAAAAGGATAGGACACTGCATTCGTTTCTGCTATGCACAGCATGGCAAATCAGTGCCTAAGGACATTAGGCCACATTCGACCAGGGCAGCAGCCACATCAGCAGTCTTTCTCAGAGGAGTACCAACCAAGGAAATTTTGGAGGCTGCAACTTGGAGTTCAGTGCACACTTTTACCAAGCACTACCACTTGCCTCTTTACTCTAAATCCAGAGCAGGCTTTGCCACTGCAGTTCTGCAGGGCCTCATAGCCACTCCTAATTCTATTTACACCCAGCTGCCCAACCTCAGCTTTGGGATTCAACCCAAGTGTAATGACTGCAACAGTGAAACACGATGAACATAGTACAGTTGTGTACCTACCATAAATGTAGATGTTCAAGTGTATTCACTGTTGCAGTCCAGGTTACCCACCCACCATCCCCCTTTCTTTGCTGGGATTTATCTGTACTTCTCTATTCTATACAACCTATGTGGTGTATTTGCTTGTAGATGAAGGTATTGTTTATTTTACTGTATGCCTTTTATAAGCAATGTTTTTAGCCTACCCTTTTGGGGGCACCTAACATCTGGGGCAAGAAAAACTGAAGACAATGGCGTTGGCTGCATCTTATATACCCCTGTCGCACAGACGTTAGGGAAGAGGTGACAGCAACCGACGCTGGACCAGGACTTTGGAATTCGGGCCGACTGTGGGAGGCCTGCCAGCAGGATAACCCAAGTGTAATGACTGCAACAGTGAATACACTCAAACATCTACATTTATGGTAGGTACACAACTGTACTTTCTTATGCTTGTCAGGCTGATCTTGTACAGGTGGTGCTTCTCATCTCTATTTAAAGCCATGTCACATTTTCCTGGATGTTATGACTCAATGTGCTATTACAGCAGCCAGACATTTTGTAAACACTCTTGAAGCTGTTGAGAACCCAAACGGTAAAGCTGAAAATTGAAAATGTGAGCCATCCAAAGAAAAACATAAAAAAAAATCTGAAAATTTTGCGAATTTGAAAGTGATGATGCACATCTTTTAAAATTAAAGTTACTAGAAAACTAAGAGGTGAAATATGAGGTAACAGTGGCTGTAGACAGAACATTTTAGAATTTTGATGTGGAGTTTTAGAAAAGAAAGGTCTATGACAGGTCTCCAGATTCTGTCTTTCTTTGGTGCCAGAAAAAAAAAATACTTAATCCAGGGAAAAGGTTCTATAATTTCCTGACATAGTATTTGATCTGGAATAAGAGGAAGCAAGTAGTATAGCTTGGATGGATGCAGAGGAGTCCTTTGGAAATGAGAAAGGAAGCTCACTGTTAGCTGTAGCCTTTTTGAATGTTTCTCAAAACCCAACTATCTGAAGTTCTCTGGTACTGTAGTGGGAAACAAAAACCTAGGTTTTGGAAAGTCTTTACTGGATTGCCAAGATGGGTGAGGGAAAGATGACGGGGCATATAGTCAGTTTGTTCTCTTAGACTGTTCTTGGTTTTGAGAGGACCCTCCCTTCTTTTTTATACCCCTCTGGAATTCCTTTCTGAAATTTCTGTTTGCCTGTGCTTTGCTGGGATTATTTATTCTGTTTCTTATAAAGGAACATGGACTGGAAAAAAGTGTCTGTTATATTTTGGTGTAGAGGTTTGAACAGTCTGCATAACCCCTGAATTAACTCTTTGCTTTCATCAAAAAGAAGGGCCAAATGATATCTCTTTATCTGTGGAAGAATTCAGGAGCTTAGCTTTGACATTTCTGGTAAATTCTTGGAACACAGAAGACAGAAGGTTTACCTTGGGGATCACTTCACTGGCTCTGCTGGGCAGAGGCACAGGGAACTAATCTAAGGGGGCGGCGAAAGCCAACACATTCTGGCTAGGCTTATAAATGCCTTTGGGCAGATAGCCTAGTACCTACCTATGAATTTATGAACAAATCTTCTCATCATTGACCCAGTCCAGAGACTGCATCAACAGTTTCATAAAAACAGCTAAAGAGTTCAGAAATATCCTAGTCTCTGAAGAAGGAAGATCAGCAATTAACTTCCTAATAGGTTCATAGGTGTATACTAGGCTAACGGCCCTGGAGCTTTTACAAGCCTAGCCCATAGGATTACCCTGGCAATGTGCCACCCAACCTTAGTTTCCAGTGCCTCTGTCGAGTAGAGCCACTGGAGTGATCCCCGGGGTGAATTTTCTATTTCCCATCCACTCATCAAGATTTCTCTTGAAGAGGGCCAGAGAGGTGCTCTGTTTGAAATGTATGGCTACTCTATTCCATAGCATGGGCAGTCTCTGGGTTATGAACCTGTCCCTACAGCATGTTCTGTTGATTGTGGTAATGAGGTTGAGGTCTCTGGAACGTGTGGGGCGGAGGGATTGGGATTTCTTTAGATGTAGCATTTCTAACACAGCTGTGTAAAAGGAAAGCCATATGACACTGATAGCTCACTATTCTAAAGGCTAAGATGGAAGAACTACAAAGTTTCATCCCAAACTTAACCAAGGCTTTCCCATCTTTATAAGAAGGAATAGAGTTAGCTGCCATAAGATGTTTAGCAAAAGATATTTTTTTTCAGAGAAATGATTGCAGTGTCTGAACTATAGTTTGAAAAAAGAAATGGGACTGGGGACCTTATATAAATTATTAGACTTTTGGGTGGCAGGTGGCTGACTTTAAGGAAAACTGCTAGTTGCAAGGAAAGTATCCTCTAAGGCTGGAAAACAGGATGAATAACATCAAGATTAGGAAAATTCACCTGATGCAAATTATAAAACATTTGCTGGGACTCCTGTATTCCTTTTTGTTCATAATGAAATAACTATTTCATTCTTTTCATTCTGGTAATGGTATCAAAAAAGACAACTTTTCCAGTGGGGAATCTGTAGAAAAACTTGTCTCAGTGTCAGATTCCCAATTTTGTGGATTAGGGACTTGAGAAACACAGTCTAACTCTAATCGTGTCCCTCAGACAGAGACTCAGAATATGAGAGAGAAGAAAAGCATTTCCTTTTTAAATGACAAGAAGATTCAGAATGCAAAAGACTGAACAATTTTAAATAATCCTTTAGCAAAACCTAGTCGATCCTCCTTAGCTGGCCTAGGTGGCAGGGAAAGATGTTAAGAAAAATGACTAACTTTGTTTCTTTTTCCTGGGAAACCCTCCAGAAATAAATAATACCCAGAAGAATGGTCCTTTTTGGGGAATCATAAGATCAGCAGATCCGGCCCAGGTGTCCTGCAGAGCCCAACAACGCCAGAGACACAAAAGGAAAGACTTTGGAGTGTTTAAGTACCATTTTTCAGTTTTTTCTTGTTGCTTATTGCTATTTCCGCCTAAATGCTCATTTTCTAGCATTTTTGTTGTAAATTGTATTTTTAATTGTTACTGGCTTCCCACTCAAGTGCGACAGTCATTACTACACTATAAAAGTGTTTTTGCATTTGTTTCTACTGTTTTCTTGAAAAAAAAACAAAACAACTTGCTATTTTCCCACCTTACTAAGTTAGAAAAGTCCAGTTTCAGATACCTGCTGATACCTGGACTGTGTTTAAGCTTCTGTGTTTGGCCATACCTTACATGGGCAAAAAGGAAGTTTCTTTGTTCCCCGGTGAGAGTGGGGAGCTCTGAACAGCCTACCTGCCCTTGGAAGAGTGGTTTCTACCCAGAAACTGTAGTTTTATTGGCCATTTTGGGCTAATTTCTATCTCTTTAATCTTTCTGATATAAAAAAAGCATTTGTGTGGTTTTTGTGTTTGTATCAGCTCAGCAGATCCTGCCCAGGTGTCCTGCAGAGATCTACAATGCCAGAGAGACAAAAGGAGAGACTTTGGGGTGTTTAAGTACCATTTTTGTTTTGTTGTTCTTGTTGCTTATTGCTATTTCCATCTAAATGCTCATTTTCTGGCATTAATTGCTTCTCAGAACGCTCATTTTACACTGAAATTGCATTTATTTGTCTCTGCACTTTAAAATTCATTTTTTGTTGTAAATTGCATTTTTAACTGTCACTGGCTTCCCACTCAAGTATGACAGCCATTGCTGCACTATAAAAGTGTTTCTGCATTTGATTCTACTGTTTTCTTGAAAAAAAAAACAAAAAAACAAAAAATCTTGCTATTTTCCTGCCTTACTAAGCTAGAAAAGTCCAGTTTCATATACCTGCTGATACCTGGACTGTGCTTAAGCTTCTATGTTTGGCCATACCTTACTTGGGCAAAAAAGAAGTTTCTTTGTTCACCAGTGAGAGTAGGGAGCTCTGAACAGCCTACCTTCCCTTGGAGGAGTGCTTTCTGCCCAGAAACTGTAGTTTTATTGGCCATTTTGGGCTAATTTCTATCTCTTTAATGTTTCTGATATAAAAAAAATGCATTTGTGTGGTTTTTGTGTTTGTATAAGCTCAGCAGATCCTGCCCAAGTGTCCTGTAGAGACCTACAATGCCAGAGAGACAAAAGGAGAGACTTTGGAGTGTTTAAGTACCATTTTTTTGTATTTTCTTGTTGCTTATTGCTATTTCTGCCTAAACGCTCGTTTTCTGGCGTTTATTGCTTTTCAGAACGCTCATTTTACACTGAAATTGCATTTATTTGTGCCTGCACTTTAAAATTCATTTTTTTGTCATAAATTGTATTTTTAAGTTTTACTGGCTTCCCACTCAAGTGTGACAGCCATTACTGCACTATAAAAGTGTTTTTGCATTTGTTTCTACTGTTTTCTTGGAAAAAAAAAATCTTGCTATTTTCCCATCATACTAAGCTAGAAAAGTCCAGTTTCAGATACCTGCTGATACCTGGACTATGTTTAAGCTTCTGTTTTGGGCCATACTGTACTTAGGCAAAAAGGAAGTTTCCTTGTTTACCAGTGAGAGTGGGGAGTTCTGAACAGCCTACCTACCCTTGGAGGAGTGGTTTCCGTCCAAAAACTGTAGTTTTATTGGTCATTTTGGGCTAATTTCTCTCTCTTTAATCTTTCTGATATAAAAAACACATTTTCGCGGATATTGTGTTTGTATAAGCCCAGCAGATCCTGCCCAGGTGTCCCACAGAGACCTACAATGCCAGAGAGACAAAATGAGAGACTTTGGAGTGTTTAAGTACCTTTTTTTTTTTTTGGTTTTTCTTGTTGCTTATTGCTATTTCCGCCTAAACACTCGTTTTCTGGCATTTATTGCTTCTCAGAACACTCACTTTACACTGAAATTGCATTTATTTGTGCCTGCACTTTAAAATTAGTTTTTTGTTGTAAATTGAATTTTTAACTGTTACTGGCTTCCCACTCAAGTGCAACAGCCATTACTGCACTACAAAAGTGTTTCTGCATTTGTTTCTACTGTTTTCTTGAAAGAATAACAAAAAAATATTGCTATTTTCCCACCTTACTAAGCTAGAAAAGTCCAGTTTCAGATACCGGCTGATACCTGGACTGTGCTTAAGCTTCTGCTTTTGGCCATACCGTACCTGGGCAAAAAGTAAGTTTCCTTGTTCACCAGTGAGAGTGGGGAGCTCTGAACAGCCTACCTGCCCTTGGAGGAGTGGTTTCTGCCCAGAAACTGTAGTTTTGTTGGCCATTTTGGGCTAATTTCTCTCTCTTTAATCTTTCTGATATAAAAAACACATTTCCACAGATTTTGTGTTTGTATAAGCTCCTGCAGACACCTACAATGCCAGAGAGACAAAAGGAGAGACTTTGGAGTGTTTAAGTACCATTTTTTTTGGGGGGGGGTTCTTGTTGCTTATTGCTATTTCTGCCTAAACACTCATTTTCTGGCATTTATTGCTTCTCAGAACACTCATTTTACACTGAAATTGCATTTATTTGTGCTTGCACTTTAAAATTCGTTTTTTGTTGTAAATTGTATTTTTAACTGTTACTGGCTTCCCACTCAAGTGCAACAGCCATTACTGCACTACAAAAGTGTTTTCGCATTTGTTTCTACGGTTTTCTTGAAAAAAAAAACAAAAAAAAAATCTTGCTATTTTCCAGCATTACTAATCTAGAAAAGTCCAGTTTCAGATACCTGCTGATACTTGGACTGTGTTTAAGCTTCTGTGTTTGGCTATACCTTTCTTGGGCAAAAAGGAAGTTTCTTTGTTCACCAGTGAGAGTGGGGAGCTCTGAACAGCCTACCTGCCCTTGGAGGAGTGGTTTCTACCCAGAAACTGTAGTTTTATTGGCCATTTTGGGCTAATTTCTATCTCTTTAATCTTTCTGATATAAAAACCGCATTTGCACGGTTTTGCTCGCTGGGCAGCACCGGTTAGGTAGGGTTAAACTATTCCCGACTCCACGAAGTCTACTCTTCAGTTTTTCCCTTAGAACTAGACAAACCTTCAACTTTAGCACTCAAACCATTCATTTTACAGCCCAGCACTTGCTTAAAACTCATAACAAGCACTAAATACCCCTAGCACTAGCCCCCCCTTATACTGTCCAGAAGGACAAGGCTCTCTATTCATCCACACCAGTCAATCAGAAAAACAGCTCACTCTACCTATTCAGTCATGTCCAAAGGGTAGTTTCCGGTGTACTCTCCAGTCCAACTGGTGAATCTTGGCATTTTGAGGCAATGTTACAACTGCCTCAGGTACACATACAACCCTCTCCTCCTACCACCAAACACTAAAATATGCGAGAGATGCAATTATACAGCCAGACTGGAGGCAAAGCTCTCTCAACCACAGACTGTAACTGACTGTCAAGAGAAGAAGGGTAATACTTGCAACACACCACCAGTCTCACATAGATCTAACAAACCAACACAGGCAAATAACACACGTAAATACACGAAAACATACTCGGAGGCTATAAATAAAAATCTGCAAAAGCAACAGAGACCTCCAAAGCAGACATCCAAGCAACCTCCACAACCCATCACCACAATGAAACACATACTTCACATAATCAGTATGCCACACAATCACAGCCCTTAAGGCAAAATAACTTACCCAACACACTAGTGACAGGCGACTCTATAGTCAGGCACACTGATGTCCCACTTACTAGGCTGGACAAGGAGAAGGTTACAGTTAGCTGCCTGTCGGGCGCCAGGATCCGCCTCATAACACAAGCACTCAGGTCACTCCAGAACAAGTACAAATACGACTCTGTCATTGTACATGTTGGTGTGACTGACCTGAGATGTACCTCCCTGGACTACATGAAAAGAGACATGGAAAAGCTCTTTGATCATGTAGCCCAGGCAGGTATGACCCTGACTCTGAGTAGCATCATACCCTCACCAAGAATGATGCCACAGTATAAAGAAAAAAATGATCAACTTCAACAATTGGCTAAGTTTCTGGTGTCATTCAAAGGGGATCCAGTATCTGTCTGTCTGGGATGACATGCTCAGCAAGCCACATTGGTTCACAAGAGATGGCTTGCATATGTCACCTTAGGCTTTCGAATACTGGCAATGGCTCTTGTCGCCCCCATAGTGCCTTTTTTAGGCAAGGCTCAAAAGATAAACTCACCACTGTAAAAAGCACAAGTAACCAAAAACTGATGGTAATGCTACTCAACGCCAGAATTCTAAACCTCAAAATGCATGCACTCGAGGCACTCCTCAGTATGGAGAACATCGATATCTGTGCAGTAACAGAAACCTGGTTTAAGGCTCCAGAGAGCACCCCAGCACTACCAGGCTGTAACTCATACCATACCTTTCAGCCACAGAACCCAGACCAAAACACAAAAGGTGGGGGTGTATCCATATTCATCAAGGATACTCACACCCTCCAGGTTAGTGGTGCAGCACGATGCATCAGAGATCATCCAAGTGCTACTAACAACAGGCAAAACTGCAATCCAAATTGTAGCTTTCTACAGCTCACCCACCATGACCCAGGACCCCAATTCCGCATTTCTGGAGACAATGGGAAACATGAAGGTCATACCAAACACCCTAATACTGGGTGATTTCAACTACCCAAACATTAACTGGGAGAACTACTCAAGTACTAACTCCCTTGCCCAATGCTTCCTAGAATTTATAAACTTGAACACCCTGGATCAACTGGTCAACACTCCCACCAGAGGGAACAACATATTGGACCTGGTCATCACCAACATGGGCGACCGGTGTTCCACACCTGACGTCAACCTCTCACTGGTTAGATCAGACCATAGACTAATCATTCTGGATAGTCACATTCCGCCCCCAAACCCAATCAAGGAAACCACCGTGAACAACTTTTCAAAAGCAAACTTCACATTGGTTAAGACCAAGGTAGAAAGGTTCACAGCCCCCATGCCAATGGACAATACTGTCCAAGCTGCTGAAACTTATACAAAGGCACTCTATTATCATCTGCAGGAATGCATGGATCTCGCTATCCCAAGTAAAACCAAGACTCACTCCTCTAAGAAAAGGAAACCAGTCTGGTGGACCCCTGCCATAAACAGGCTCTACAATAGAAGGAGGAAACTAGTACAGATAAGAGCAAAATCCCTAGAAGGAAAGACATCCCTGATCAGTATCAGCAAGAAACTACAATTCCTCATTAAATCATCCAAGGCTAGCTTCGAAAGAAAAATTGCCAAGGACTCCAAAGATAACCACAAAGCGCTCTTTATCTATGTCGAGAACCTAAGTGGAAACTCCCAGATCTGTGCTGAGTTGGTGCAGAATGGCACAAAATACACTGAACCGACTGATATTGCCAACATTTTGGCAGACAGGTTCAGTGCAAACTTCACACCCCTCTCACCCACTAAAGGGCCCATAACCATACCAGAAGAATGTAAGGCCCTGGCAATCACCAACACACAGGTTAAAACAGCCCTATCCAAAGTTAAAAACACAGCCTCAATGGGACCGGACGGTGTCCCAGGCTGTGTCTTAAAAGAGCTCCAAAGTGAACTAACCCCTCACCTAAACACACTGTTCAAACTCAGCCTCTCTACAGGCTATGTACCCACAGAGTGGTGCACAGCACCCCGGGAACTATCGCTCTATTATCCTGACTAGCCTGGACTGCAAGGCTATGGAGCGCATCATCATGGAACTCATTAACAGAGACATTGGGAATCTTCAAACTTTGGACCCCACCCAGTTTGGCTTTGTTAAGGGCAGATCATGCCTCCTAAACCTGGTGGACTTTTTTGAGACAGTTACCAAGGCATTAGATGAGGGTAAGGAGGTCCACACAGCCTACCTAGACCTCACAAAGGCATTCAACACCATTTCCCATTCTGGTATTATAGACAAACTCACCAACCTGAACATTAACCCCTACGTCACGAGATGGGTTGCAAATTGGCTCACGGACAGAACCCACACGGTGAGAGTTGCAGACGCTAAGTCCGACTCTAAACTGGTTACAAGTGGCATCCCCCAGGGCTCAGTCCTAGGACCCCTCCTGTTTGGTATATACTTCTCAGAGGTACAGGCAAGCACAGGAGGACTTTGGCTGACCAAGTTCGCAGACGACTGCAAACAAGGAGCCATAACTGATTCGCCGGCTGATACAGACACCCTCCAGAAGGGTCTCACTGAGACGGATACCTGGTGTCAAAATCATGGCCTCAAGATGAATGCCAAAAAGTGCATAGTCATCCACTTTGGAAAAAACAAAGCACCTGTGAACTACCACATAGGTGGTAGTCCCCTAAATACAGAAAAAGTAATAAGGGCTCTGGGGACCCAAGTAGATAGCAATCTCTCCTTTGATAATCATATTGCCAAGGTGGTTAGAAAATCCTTCTATGTGGCCCACCTAATCTCAAAAGAGTTCTCATCCAGAACAAGGGAGGTTATTGTGGCTCTCTGCTCATCACTTATTAGACCCATTATAGAAAACAATGCCCCATTTGGGATGTACCTTACAAGACACCTGCAACAGCTAGAAAGACCACAAAAGTACCTCACCAAGAGGATTACTGGCCTCAAACAGATGACTTATGCAGCCCAACTAAAGAAACTCCAGCTGTACTCGGTTGCATACTGCTTACTCAGAGGTGATCTCTGTTTGACATACAAGGCCATGTCCAACCCAGAATTGATGGATATGCTCCACCTAAAAAAAAAAAAAAAAAACAAATCCCTGAGAGCCAAATGCTCTAGGGATATAAACCTTACCACAACGATAAATAGGACATGCTGGAGGGATAGATTCCTGACCCAGAGACTCCCCATGCTTTGGAACAAGATTCCAATATACATCAAGCAGAGCCCATCACTAGCATTCTTCAAGAGAAACCTTGACGTGTGGATGGGAAACAGAAAATTTACACTGGGGATCACTGCAGTGACATTGCTGGACAGAGGCGCAGGGAACTAATGGCTCTGCTGGTCAGAGGCACAGGGAACTAATCTAAGGAGGTGGCAAAAGCCAACACACTCTGGCTAGGCTTATAAATGCCCTTGGGCAGATAGCCTAGTACTTATCTATGAACCTATGAACCAGTGCAGCTTCGCAAAGGAACAACATCCGCTCCCTCCTCTGATGCTAATGCGTGTTTTTCCCTTACCTGAAGATGACAGCCAAACAGCTGCACAGAATGCATTTGTCTTTTTGTCTTTTAGCTTCCAGGGGTGCAGCACCACAGAGACCAAGGGAAACAGATGTGCGGTCTGAGGAACTTGATATGTCCACATCAGAGTCACTCATCAGTGTCTGAGGTGAAGACAAAGCCATTGTCAAGACCAAAGCCTCCCTTACTATTTTTCTCTTCAGATCAGGGAAATAAAAACCAAGGATCTGAGACCTAGGTCATTTTTTCTGGTAAAAAAAAGTGTCTGACAAGCAGGTATTGGAGTTGTGGTAAGTTGGTCTTATCTCCTGACTAAAAAAAAATCAGTGTTGATGTAAAAGTTTTGGTGACAACCAGCAAAATCACAAATTTTGACTGTTAAGACGTTTGCACAGAAAGTGGTAAAATTAGAAAGTACTGTCCAACAGGGTACTTATCTGCCCAGGTTTGTAGAAGTGCTAGCTGACGTTTGATCACTCAATGCCCACAGAAGAGAGTGCTTGTTGATGTCAAGAAAATTATGAAGGTGTGGCACCCTAACAAATAAGTTTATACCACTCTACTCAAGCTGTACAGTGTTTAGTGCACAGGAAGATGACCTAAATCTTTGGAAGTTAGTCAGTCATACATTCCTTGACAGTATATGTCTCATACAGCTTAGGTTACTGCAGCAGTGATCTAATGATGAACATCTAGCACATCCATTAGTGAAACTATTTGGGCAAGGAAAGCAAAAGGCTTATCTCCCAAGGAATGCAACACTAGCAAAATTCTCATGTTTTGTAAATGAGGTAAAGATAAAGTGAAACCAAATAATTTCAAATAGATTTCTTTAAATGGAAATGAAAATGGTTGTCAAGATTTTGGCTGAGGGACTGAAAACTAAAACTGCTTATTTAGTTTCAGTGAAACATTAGAAGTTTGTAAAAGACAGATCTGGGTTGAATATGATGGCACTGCATATCAGAATACCAATTGCAGCCATACTGTTGACTTTTCAGAATGTATTTGATACAGTGGATTTTCTTATGAACAATAATGAAATGTATGGGAATCCTACTTGTCTACATTAATAATGCAAGTTACTTGCAGCTGCCATAGCTCAGACTGCCACCACTGGAATACATTCTCATCCTGTCATTAGTACCAAGAGCACACATCAAGGATGCCCACTCTCCCTTTTACTGTTTGTGTTGGTGGTGGGATCAAAAGTTGATCATAATAAAGAACTTACACTATGGGCATCCCTATACCTGATTCAGATAATCTGTTATCATCACACTTTACAGTTGACTGTGTGGTATGCTTTATGCAGCTTGCAAAGGACCTGCACTTCTCAACAAAATGCAGGTGATTTTCTCTCTTCAGGCTTAACTTTCAACTTAAGTGAATCCAGCATAAGCAATCTTAATAAAACATGTAGGAACCAATTTCTAACCCCCCCAAAAGGCTTCTACTTTCTATAGAATCAGAATGCACATATTTAGGAATGGAGTTATCAGTCATTATAGAATACTAGAGTTAAATGCCAACCATCCTTCGGTGGAAACTAAAGACAAAATTAATACATTGAAAAAATTATCTCTCTACTTCTTAAGAAAAAGATTGGCTATTAAGACATTACTACTTTTCAAGGTTCTTTTCTTAGACATTTGCCATATATGTTTTTTTTACTAACTATATAAAATGGCTGCAGACATATACTGTAGACATCTTATGGAATGGATCACTACTTAGAATTAGTCATAAGAAGTGGTTTATCCCATGGCAAAAGAAAAGACAGACCGGTCCAGTCTTTTCCCATTAAAAACAGCAATATCTAAAAACAAGATCTAAATCTAAACATATCTGGCCATCATACCTCTCAATCTTTTAGTGAAGGAAATCTGGATAATGCCTAAAATAATGGGGGACAAAGGCCCAAAAATAAGAGCACATTTTAAATGTTGCTTTTATAAACTTAGAAAATTTGGTAGAATAGCAGGATTTGTATTATTTATTTATTTTTATTTTATTTATTTATTTAACATCTGTTGACCGGGAAAGTCCGACTAGGTTCCACAGATCCTGTTTTCAGCGGAGGCCCAGGGAGAAATGCTCCAGATGTATGTCTTTAGAATGTGGGAGGAAATCGGAGTGCCCGGAGGAAACCCACGCAAACGCAGGGAGAACATGCAAACTCTGCACAGAAGGCACCCCAGTCGAGAATCGAAATGGAGAACCTCTTGCTGTGAGGCGACAGCGTTAACCGCTGCACCACTGCGCCACCCATGTATTAGCATGCATTTTCTGGAGGATATAAAGTCTGGAACTCAAATGCATGCCATTATTTAGTGACTTCTATTCTCGGTGATTTGCCAGAAAAACACAAATTTTATGAGGAACAGGCCAAAAAATGAGGCAAAAAAATCTGGACATTCTGCAAAACTCCGGACAGTTGAGATATGCTGGTTATTACTTGAACTGATGACTATTTATCAAGATATTAAAAGTCCTAAAACTGTTAAAGTCTGGGACTCAGGTGGTTGGAAAATGATTTGGCAATTTCAGACATAAATCTAAAACAGTGTTGCAGATCCTGCATCAAATCTGTGTCTCTTCAACACTAAAGGTAGACAGTTAAACCATTTACTGGACAGAATGGATCAATAAAGGGTTTATCACATCTCTGGGACTATAAAGATAATATATTTAAATAACTTGTGGGAATTCAGAATCAAATACCAGAAATGAAAATTCAGTGTTTGTGGATGTGACAAGGGGAGATAATGCCTGCAGAGCTATCTGGAATTTTGTAAATATTTATAGGTCATTTGTGAATATCAACATGATTTATATAAGATGTTTGTGTTACAAATGTATTAGAATTGTATGTCATGTGTATATCAGCCTGCTCTGTATAAGTGTTTGTGCTGGGAAAATATTTTGTAGAGTGCTTGTGCTTGAAATGTATTCACAGAATGCCCTGCTAGAAGAGAACAGAAATGTACATGCACTGTTGTAACTGTTTAGTATATATTTTAACAGTGGAAGCTGGAATACAGGAGGTTAACGTAAGAAAAATAGCTGAAATTAAATTACTTTATGGCAGCAAGAGACACAGGTCTGTACTGAGAAGGTTTCTGTATTGTCTTCGGAGTGAACTAATTACTACAATTGTTTTATGACTTCCAGCATCTGCAAAAATCTGAGGTCTATGTATTTTCACAGGTAGATGCTAAATACTGCTAGCTTCCAGTAGTGGGGGTTTCACCTCGGATAGAGTCAGATGACAAGAAAGTATGTCATTGTACAAGCTATCCCAGGAGTAATGTTTGAAATATTAATTTAAGAAGTCTCTTAGAGAGACACAGCATTCTGCATTCTGTCTTGGACCTGACAACAACTACAAGAACCATTCACTACATATCTGCCTTTCTCTGATGAAGTAAGATTCTAGGGAACAGTATAATTCTCTTGAACATAGTCAGGAATATTTCAAAGCTTAGTTAAGATATTTTTCTTTATTTATTTGAGATTGTCCTGCAATGTTGTTTTAAATATTTCTTATGATTTTGAACTCTGATGTCACTGTGAATATATATTGTCTTGTTCTTTTATTATTTATTATTACATATATTAAACCTTTCATTGTGGCTGATCTGTGTAGAGATATTTAAGCTCTGAGAGTGCTTGCATATTTATTTGGTGACACTGTGTAGGGCCTTGCTCTTGGTCAAACTACTTGGGCAGGGACACAAAGCTCTGGTTGGACAGAGAGGGTGCTGCAGGTCTTGGCTTGGCCATTCAGCTAAGATCTTAACTCTATAGTTGTGTCAGTGGGGAGTCTTATTGAGGATCTGGAGAAAGAGGGGGAAACCAGCCCTGGACTGACTGTGGTCTCTATGTGCTCTTAAGGGAAATTGCACTTGATGCAAAGTGCTGCATCTGTTCTGAAAATACTGTCTGTGTACCTTGTCATCCTCCAAGTGTACGTCTCCCACTGGTGCCAGTGGTGATGATTGAGGCTCCTTGATTACTGGTCCAGTGGCGGGGCATCATAGTAGAATTTGCAGCTGTTTCCTATTATAAAAAGATGCTGTACTGTCCTACTCCAGAAGTATTGGCTTAGTAAGTTTGGATGCTTCAGTTCAACAAATACTCTACTTAGGACTTAAGCTCAAACCCATCCACCTACAGATATTGTGGATACGCTTATGAAAATGTCACAACGGAAACTCAAATTGGAAATAATGTTGGAGAGAATTTTTCTTCTGCTTAAGTTCTGCAAAAGGATTCAGATGACAGATATCCACTCACCCCCAGTAGCATGTACTAAAATTGAAATAATCAGTGGCAACAGCTTCCAGTAAAACTGAAGAATAAGGGCCTGCAATACTCTGATTGGTATTGTCAGCACAGTCCAGAGAAAGCAGATACATTTCACACACTATGAGACTGTTCAGAAGTAATAATAAAACAGTATATCATCTCAGACAGTATCAGTTGAATCCTTAGACTTCCACTACCCAATAGATAAAATACCTTTTCTTGCTTATTAGTACAAACACTTCTATGTATTACCTTGCAGAAACCACTAATTTATCCAAAAGATTGATGATTGCTACCATCATGGCAGTGATTTAAGTGCACTGGAAGAAAATACTTAAGATTGAAAAAGTGAAGTACAGAGGTACAGTCATAAATAGTGCACCTGGCAGTGTAGAAAGCTTGATATGCAATGATGGAATGACTATTATAACATTTTCTTATTTTGTTTATCTAATGTTATTTAGATGAGCAGGAAAGCTACTGTATACACCTTCTGAATGTTGCACTGTTATCCATTTGTTTTGTTTGTTGATAGCATCAATATCATTTAAACATTCATTTTAAGAAAAAAAAACAATCAAGAAGAAGAAGAAGTTAAATCTAATATTTCAGCAGTAATTCAGTAGAATATCACCGTTCCAAATCATTTATAGCTCCTGAGGTAAAGAAGCTTAAGTTCATCCTTCCCTCTCTGATTAACACAGTAAGAAGTTTATTTTAAGCTTTACATACTTAGTGAGGCAGTTTCAATGCAGTGTAACTTGAGACCGAGCAGTCTCGGCCTAGAAGACTTACTAGTATTATAAGCCTTGTTAAGCTGTTTAGCAAACTGCTTCCTCCTGAATCATAAAATACTCTGTCACCAGGCTCCACAGACTGGTGCTGTTCTGCTGGGAAAATGGAAGGGACTCAAAGTGATGGGCAACAGTGGTACCCGGTGACTCTTGAGAAACGCCGCTATGAATGAAGTTCCTGTCCTGAATCTGGTGCTATCTGCTGAAAACAGCTAGTGGGAGAAGCACTCCACAAACAGTAATGCTAACCCCTTTCTTTGTGGTACTGAGTAGACTCCTTTCTGCCTGCTACATCCAGCTTGGAAGTGACTGGCATGTAACACCCTCAAATAGAAATGTCAGGAAATCAATATCCTGCTGCCTTCCACACCAATCCGTGACCTGTATCTCCCTCCTCCCCAGTGAATCTGCAGTCATTGTTTGTAACCCTCTAACCAGAGGGATAATGATTAACCTCTCACCACCAAATTCTTACCCTTTGGTATGTTAGCAGTTAGCAATTACACTGCTCTAACTTTCATGATGGCGACTGATGTCTATGTGGAGCAGCCTACTTGATGTGTCAGCATACATCCCACGTGCTCCACAGTCTGTCTGCCTGTCTGTAAGATTTCTGCAAAGGAAATCCATGGTGCACTATTGAAGTCATCCAAATAAATGAAGTATGTAATCATTTGTTTTCATAAATCACATCTTGGGAGTGTGGCATCGGGTGACTGATCAGAATACTATCATAACTATCCCCAATAGCAGCAGCACTCTGTGACTAACCATGCCTTATCCTCGGGTATCAGCGCCTCACCTTTTACTGTTAATTAATCCCTGCTTCTGGTAGTAATCATAGTAACAGGAATGTCAGTACAAATATTTGTATAGCTTTCACTGAAACATTCAGGCTTTAGGAACCAAAACCATAACATGTTGCATTATATTAGTGCAATTAGCTGTCTAAAGAGTAATTAAAATAAATAAATATAAAAAACAGATTAAGAAGTTTACTTACTGGCCATAGGATCAGCTCCAGGAGAAAGTACAAAAATCAGAGGGATTGTTGCATTTGAATCTAAATAACTTTTTGCAAGATCAAATGGAGGTGGTTCTACAAACTTCTTGCCCAGTTTATCAGTAACATAATTTGTTACAGCAGCTGTAATCTTAAAAAAAAAAAAATCAGAAAATTACTAGACTGAATTGTAGACAGTTTTCTTCAGTATACCTACTCTTTAGTGAAGTCTTGTCAGCTAAAAATAAAACCTGAAAGATCTAAAATACTCATTGCAAATACAAACTACTAAATTCTAATTACTGAGACTAAGACAGTGAGTAGCACAAACGAGTAACTTGCAACATGGAGAAAGTGCTACAGTACTGACATTTAGTGAAATGTTTAACAATTAAAATATTTACTTCTCATTACAACAGAGATACAGTAATGGAAATGTAACTCACTTTCTAGTATAAACCCTTTATGAGATGTTATATACCTCAAGGTAGTCTAACATCTGCTGTCAAACACTATTATCTGTTTTGCACCAATTTCCAAGCAGTAGGTAGAAACAAGAATTAAGATACACATTGTCACTTAAACAGAATACTGTATCTCACACGTACAAACCTTTGAAGCGTTACTTTTATACTACCAGAAGTTAAATAAGAGCAGTGCAGTGACTTAGTCATTAAGAGTTCTCCCACACAACTCTAGGATTCCAGGATTCAGCCATCATTTCAGAGACTGTTCTTACTCTCCTCACGTTTGTGTGGGCTTTTTCAACAAACTCCAGTTTCTTCCCACTCCTCAAAACATGCTAGATGATAGTTTTTTTTTTTAAAAACTGTTTATAAATATAGTATTTCTTCTTGCTTTTGCAGCAAACAGTGTGACTAAAAAGTCTGAGAAGGATCATTTCAACCAGCTTAACAAACTTACAAATGCTTCCACTACATTGTCAGCATTTGTATGTGCTTATGTTATATATACATAGGATATAGGTTTATAGGTGTTTACTAAGCTAACGACCACAAGGACCTTTTTAAGCCTATCCATGCATCACAAATCTCTGACAAGCTCTGTTATCCTTGATAAGTGTAAGCAGGGGCTTGGGAGATGAACCATTTACAGGTTGCCTGTGTCCATTAGAGGCATAGGTGCCGAACCAGGGATGAATTTCTTGTTCCCCATCCAACTGTCCAAGTTACACTTGAATTGGGTAAGGGAGGAACTCTGCTTCACATAGATGGGGAGCCTGTTCCAGAGACTAGCTAGTCTCTGGGATACATACCTGTCTCTTCAGCAGGTCCTATTTATATCCAAGTCAAGGTTTAAGTCTTTAAAACAGGTAATTCTGGTGTTGTTTGTTTTGTGGATATGCAGGAGGTCCATCAGAGTGGGGTCTGACAATGCCCTGTATGCCAGGCATAGTTCCCCTCAAAAGCCTGTAGGAGAAAGAATGCAGGGATAGGGCCCTGAGGCAGTCTGCATAGGGCATTTTACTTACACCCTGTATTCTTTTAATGAGGAACCTCTGTGTACGTTCCAATTGTTGGATATGCCTGGTTAGGTACATACCAAAGGGGGCACTGTACTCAATGATAGGTCTGATGAATGCCGAATACAGTGGGACAATGACTTCCTTGGACTTTGATGTCATACCTTTGTTTATAAGTTGTGTAACACAGAATGATTTTCTCACTACTGTAGATAAGTGATGGTTAAAGGCTAGATTACTGTCTATATCTGTCCCTATGTCCATGAATACTGCATCAGCTCTAAGGGCTGTGTTGTCAAAATGATAGTTACAAGGGGTGGATGACTTCCCGAAGGATACTATTATGCATTTCTTGGTGTTTAGTTTTAGTCCATGTCTCTGACACTAGCTGTTTGTCTGTGTGAGCCCTTCTAGGAGAAAATTTGTGTCAATCTGGGATTCAATACAGCTCCTGATTTGCAATCGTCTGTAAATTTAGTCAGCCAGAGATCATTGACATTAGCCTTTACTTCAGAGAAGTCAATGCCAAAATGGAGCAGTCCAAGGACCAATCCCTGAGGGACTTCACTTGTGACTGGCCTCTTTGCAGAGATGGACTCCCCAGTTCTAACTTCCTGGGTCCTGTCTGTGAGCCAGTTGGCTATCCAATGGGTGACATACAGGTTTGTACCTAATCTCTTGAGTTTGTTAACAATGCTCGAGAGGGGTATTGTGTCAAATGTCTTGATCAGGTCAAGGTAGGCAGTGTGAACCATTTTGCCTTCATCCACTGCTTTGATGACCTTCTCAAAGACGTCCACCAGGTTGAGTAGGCATGACCTGCCCTTAAAACCAAACTGGTTTGGGTCCAGTATCTGGAGATTTACTATATCACTAAGACTAGTGAGACTTATGGGTCTGTAGTTTCCAGGTTCTGTAGATGGCCCACCTTTGTGCAGACGAATGACTGTTGCTGTTATCCATTCATGAGGCATGAAGCCTGTTTGGAGGCTACAGTTAAACAGCAATTCCAGATGACCTGAGAGGTCATTCATGCAATTTAGAAGGCATCCTGGGATATTATCTGGGCCCACTGATGCAGTGTTCTTGGACTTAGAGTGAGCATTAAGGACCTGTTTCCTTGTGATAGCTGGGGGAGTTATATTTGATAGTATTTCCTGAGGGAAGGTTGAGAGGGAGACAGGTGTAAATTTGGAGCTGAATTTATTGGCCCGTACGTTTTCTATATCTAATGGCTCACTATAGGTGGCACCATTTATAAATAGATTTGCACACAATTGTGCATTGCCTTTGAGGTTGCAGACATAGCTAAAGAATGACTTGTGGTTGTCCTTGGCCTGGGAGGCCAAATTTACCTCAAATTTCGCTTTGATAGACTTTATTTGTCCTCTGAGTTGTTTGTTTAGTTTTGTGAGAGTGCTTTTACCCTGCTGGGTACGGCACCTCTTAATTTTTGTCATGATTTTCTTCCTTCTGTTATACAGCTTATTGATTTTGTGATTCCACCAGGGTGGCTTGTTTTTTTGAGTTAAACACCACTAAGAACTAAAACTGACCAATTAGTAAAGATAAATCCACGACACTGTCAAGGAGCACACAAGCCATTTATTGAAAGACATAAAACAATCTAAGCGCTTTCACCCATCATTCTGTTGGGCTTCATCACAGTAAAATGCATCATACAAGGCTGTCCTTAAAAAGCCGGCACATAGCTAATGAATACATCATGTAACTAAATTATTAAGCCATTATTCAATATAACTTTTAGTTATGTACTCACCATAACTTCAGATGTTTGGGATCCATCTCGCCTACATTCTGACTGATGGGTTCGGAGCCGATCCCTCGGCTCCGACTCGGCACGCTTATGCCAAAGAGCGAAGTCTCTTATTGGCTGAGCTTACTATATCCCAGGATGCACCACTACCAGTCCCCCAGATCTAGTTTGTCCGCATACATGCACACATGCACGCCTTGCTTATATAACATCGTCAGATGAAACAAGATAAACAGTAGAACTCAAAACCGTTCAATCTCTTCTGATCTCCAAGGCAGGGGAAGGAGGGTGGGTTTTAGGAATGTAGGCGAGATGGATCCCAAACATCTGAAGTTATGGTGAGTACATAACTAAAAGATGTTATGTGATCCTATCTCGCCTACATTCTGACTGATGGGACAGCCCCTAGCACCTGAATCCTGGGTGGCTCACTGGAAAACACTCCTGAGTACCGTGGAACCAAATGAAGCTCGTCCTCTAGATGCCACATCCAATTTGTAGTGGGAAATGAAAGTGTGCGGATTGGTCCAAGTAGCCGCAGCACAAATTTCCGATATAGCGAGCTTGGAATGAAAAGCTATAGAAGTAGCCATAGCCCTGGTAGAATGAGCTTTGATGGATGTTGTAAGTTGCTTATTCGAAGAAGAATAAGCCTGAGTTATACAATCTCTGATCCATTTGGAGATAGTAGCTTTTGTGATGGTTTGGCCCAATTTATTATCTGAGAAGGACACAAACAACTGGTCTGACTTACGAAGTTGCTGAGTCCTGTCTAAATAGAAGCGTAATTGCCTGTGAACATCCAATTTATGGAGAGTGTATTCTGCTTCATTGGAGAATTTTGGGAAGAAAACTGGTAGTTCCAGAGATTGTTGGAGACAGAAACTAGAACAAACCTTTGGGACAAAGGATGGATTAGGCCTAAGTGATACTCTATCCTTGTGGAAAATCAAGTACGGTGGTTTAATAGACAGGGCTTGAAGCTCTGAAACTCTTCTTGCAGAAGTAATTGCAACTAAGAAGGCAGTTTTCCAAGACAGATATTTTAGCTCACATGTAGCAGCTGGTTCGAAAGGGGAAGATGTTAATGCCAAGCACCAAATCAAGATCCCACGGAGGTGCAGGATGAAAAACTGGGGGTCTTAACAGGCCCGCACCTTTAATGAAAGTTTTGCATAGTCTGCTGCTCATCAATGGAGGATCCATGGATTCGTGGAATTTAGAGATAGCCGCTAGTTGGACTTTAATAGTAGAGACAGAAGATCCTTGATTAAACAGGGATGTTAAGAATTTCAAAACCTCTGGGATAGGAGCAGTGATAGGGTCTAAGCCCTTGAGTTGAGCCCAGATAGCAAACCTCTTCCACTTACTGAGGTACAATTTGTTAGTGGTGGGTTTGTGGGCAAGATAAAATGTGAACAACTTCCGGGTCTAATGTGTGACTTCTGACTAAAGTCGGAAGTGGAGGAGCCAAGCTGTCAACTTCAAAGATCAAAGGGACTGATGCTGATGTCCCGACTGATGAATTAGCAGGTCCGGAATTAGGTCTAAAGTCCACGGATCGCCCACGCATGCTTCTTCAGGTAAGGAAACCATACCTGACGAGGCCAGTATGGGGCAATCAGTATCATTGTGGACCCCAATTGAGAAGCTTTTTGAATGACTTTGGAGAGAAGTGGAATCGGAGGAAAGGCATAAAGTAGCCCTGTTGGCCAAGGTTGTGCTAGAGCATCCATAGCTGGTACTCCCTGATGTGGAATCAAGGAGAAGAACCTTTGCACTTGGTGTTTAGTGGAGTTGCAAATAGGTCGCAGCACGGCGTCCCCCATCTCCTGAAAACCTGAGCTGCTACTGTTTGGTTTAGAGACCACTCGTGAGGAGAGAGAATTGTCCTGCTCAATTTGTCTGCCAATATATTTGATTTTCCCGAATGTGGGTCGCTACCAAGAAGCGGTTGGTAGCTACAGCCCATTCCCACACTCTCATGGCCTCTCTGCAAAGGGGTAAGATCTGGTCCCTCCTTGTTTGTTCAGATACCAGACCACCGACATGTTGTCTGTGTGGATGGCGATGATGCCCTGAGGAAGAAACTTGTGTAAGGCTTGTAGGGATAGAAGTACAGCCCTCATCTCCAACACATTGATGTGGAGAAGAGCTTCGCCTGGAAGACAGGAGCCCTGAACTAGCCTGCCCAGACAATGCCCCCCCCACCCTATCTGGGAGGCATCTGTCGTCAGGGTAACCACTGGAGAGGGAAGAACAAAGGGGTTTCCTTGATCCAAATTGGATGTCTGAAGCCACCAGCGAAGGTCCCTTTTGCATATTTCCGTAATCATGATGTGATGATTGAGGGGAAGATCCTGAAAGGACCATTGCGTTGACAATAGCCACTGAAGAATCCTCATGTGCAATCTTGCCAGAGGAACTAAAAGAACCGTGGCAGACATTGAGCCTAGAACTTGTAGAACCATCCTGGCTGGGGCTTTGGATCTCGAGATTAGAGCTTGAACTTGGCCCTGTAAAGTTTGGATCCTTTCGGCAGGAAGAAAGACGCGCATCAATCTTGAATCTATCTCTGCTCCTATGAACCTTATGCGTTGAGAGGGCAGCAAGACAGACTTTGACCAATTGAATGTAATCCCCAGGGTAACACCCAGGGAGATGGTGGCTTTGAGGTTGTCCATTAGTAGATGCCTGGTGGTTGCAGTCAGGAGCCAGTCGTCCAGATAGGGAAACACTTGGAATCCAAGACTTCTCAGGTGAGCCGTCACTACTGCCAAACACTTGGTGAACACCCTGGGGGCTGTGGTGAGACCAAAGGGCAGAGCGCAAAATTGGTAATGACTGACTCCCAGGCTGAAGCGCAGATACCTCCTGGACGCCTGATGTATCGGTATGTGATAATAGGCGTCCTTGAGGTCTATGGAGCACATCCAAACATCCTTCTCCAACAGTGGGAGAATGGATTGTAACGTGACCATTCGGAATTTGGATTTCGTGGACGGATTGGTTCAGTCTGCTGAGATCCAATATTGGTCTCAGGTCCCCTGTCTTTTGGCACTAAAAGAACCTGGAGTAATTTCCTGATCCGATCTGGTCTGTGGGGACCGGTTGGATGACTCCTTTTTCTAGCAGCTTTAAAGCTTCTGCGGCTGCCATTTCCCTTTGACTGGGTGGTGGGTCCGGGATTCTTTTGGACGGTGGGGGCGAGTATGTGAATGGGATGGTGTAACCTCCGCAATGATCCGAAGCACCCATCTGTCCTGAGTGATTGACTCCCAGGCTTTTAGGTGCTTGGCAACGACACCCGACTGGCTCCGAGCAGCACAGCCGGGCAATCCCTCATGACGTGTGGGAGGCTGAAGAGCCACGAAAGGACTCGCGGTCTCCAGAATTGCGGGCCCTCTGCCGCCTCTGGGACGGCGCCTCCTGAAAAATTTCCCGCCCTCTGCCTCTGGAAGGGGAATCTTCCTGCTGTTGAGAGAAAACTTTCGAGATTTGCGGAACCACATTTTCCTCCTTTAGCCTTGGGGTAAGGCCGAAAGGGAGTGGAATAACGGGCACCTACGGCAGATAAAGTTTTTCCTCTTGCTCACAGCGGTAAGGGTGTCTTTAACCTTGGGTCCAAACAAGGAGGACCCATCAAAGGGAGCGCCAGCGAAGGAAGACTTGAAGGCCTCTGCAACTGACACAAGCGGAGCCAGGCTTGTCTCCGAGAGCCACGCCTGTGCCTGCCGCTTACCCGCCTTCGGCCGCATAGGAAATGAGCCTCATGGACGAGTTAGAAATTGACGTAAGGATAGCCAACTGAGAGCTAACCGACTGGGCTAGCTGCTCAGGTAGGTTACCCGAGAGGAATCTGACAACTCCTTGACCAGATCCCTCTGAAGCCTGGTAAAATGTGCCAAATAATTCAGAGACCTTAACGTAAAGGCCGCTGAAGTCAGGGTGCGCTTCCGCACCTGTCCATACTCCTAGACTCCTTATTAGGAGGATGGACGGACGCTGAAGCCTCTGCCACGCCCTGTTGTGTAGCAGATGCCACCACCATGGCATCTACAGCCACGCCTTTAGTAAGGAACTCCTTCTCGGGGAGCAGACAAAAATTTATTTGGACGAGAAGGGACTGGTTCCACGGTATCTGGATGTTCCCACGCCCTTCGACAAACTAAATCCAGAAGCTCGTCAAGGGCCGGAGACACCCAGGAGGCGGAGGGCTGAGCCCCAAAGGCCTTGAGGAGCACTGACTCGTCAGCAGAGGGGGGTTTGGATATCCAGCCGCCTCGTTGTTTGAGGATCTCTAAGATGTCTGCAAATGAGACATCATCCGAGGACGACTTCGGGGACCCTCTGCATCATCCAGATCAGTGTCTGAAGTAATAGACTCGGGAGTCCACGTGCTTCCTCTTGCACGATCTCTTCCTTGGGGGTTCCTCCGAAGACAGCTCAGAAGAACCCTCAGGAGGAGGGGAACCCCCACTGGGGGTAACCTCAGGCCCCGGGGCTCCGCTGACTACGGACAGGGGAACTGCCAAAGACCCAGTCTCCACGCCTAGGGAAGGTGCCGGTAAAGCCGGGGAGATGGCGAAGAGGACTTGGCCAAGGCACTCCTCATGGCTCTGAAAGCCGGACCCCCAGAATCCTGGGAGTGTCCGGTCCCCGGAGCCGTGATAGCCGACGGAAGTCCCGCAGCCGAAGCACCGAGGGGGAGGCTCGGAACCGAAAGCATAGGTCCCGAAACATCACCCCGGTCCAGCCGAAGACGTCCGTACTCAAACTCGGACCCGAAGGTCTGGTTGGAGTAAGGGTCGGAGCCGACCCTGAGATCTCCACCGGCTCCAACAGCACCTGCTCCGACGGAGCCAAGCAGTCGGAGGAAGAATGGCAATGGGTGGGCCAAGGTCATCGGCTCGAAGCCAACTGGGTCGGAACCAAACAAATTTTTGGAAGACTGGGGACTGGAACAGTCTTTGGAGCACCCTGTCTATATCAGAATCTGACATCCTTGAAGACCGAGAGGAAACAGAACGGGTTCGGACGGCCTCTCCAACGGCCCCAAAGGGCTAGGGGACCGGCTCCGAGGCGACTCGATGAGTATCGGCGCCGAGGGAATACACACACCAGATTCCATCGGTGCCGAGGTGGACTTCGGCGCCGAGGAGGAAGTGTCTGAGCGGGCGACCTTGTCGGCTCCGAGCAGTGGAGCCGACGGTGACCCGCCTCGATGCCCCAGCCATCGGCTCGAAGCCAGAGGAGTCGACACTGGTGGCATCGAGGCAGACCGTTCCGACCTCGGCTCCAAGTCCTTGGAGCCAAGGAGAGGCCTGCCTATGTCTCTTAGCGGTCGGATCCGACGGACTGGTCGGAACCGACGCCCTTTTCTTTTTGGCTGGAGAAGGAGAGGATGCCAAGGCTTCTTCAAATGAAGGCTTAATTAATCCCTTAAGAATTAATTTATTTTTCCTCTCCTGGAGGACCCTTGAGGAAAAAGCGTGACATACGCTACATGATTCCTGTAAATGTTTTGCCCCTAAGCAATACACACAGAGCGAGTGATCGTCCGTGATGGACATTTTGAAACTACATTTTACACATTTTTTAAAGCCCAAGGCCTTGGATTCTGAGACATTATAGGGAGAATTTCAGTAATCTGACTGGAAAAATACAATTACTGGTAAAACCCCTAAGTATAGGCTTACAGTTATCACTCACAAATGACAAGGGACTTTGAAGACCCTGTAAGAACAAACAGCTACCAAAAACTTAAAGCCTTTTTACTATATGTAGAAGTAGGAGGGTTGATTAACCGGGAAGGCCCTAGATGAAGGGGGCCTGCCAAACTCAACCCAATCACACAACAAAAATTCACAACAAATCCAATCCAATCACACAACAATGTAAGAATAGCTGTTAAAACAGCTTTTTGAGAGAAAACAGCAAAAACTGACAGAAAAAGTTAGTCAAAAATAACTACTCAGCTCAGCCAGCTCGAGACCACGTCTTCGCAGGTTAGCGGCAAACGAGATCTGGGGGACTGGTAGTGGCGCATCCTGGGATATAGTAAGCTCAGCCAATAAGAGACTTCGCTCTTTGGCATAAGCGTGCCGAGTCGGAGCCGAGGGATCGGCTCCGAACCCATCAGTCAGAATGTAGGCGAGATAGGATCACATAACATCTATTGTTAACTAAAACCTATTATATCATAAAATAATTCAATATGAAAGAATGCCTAAGATAAAAAACTAATCAGTATAAAAAACACATTTAATAATAACACTTTAAAACATATTAAAATGTATAAAGATAATGTTTAAAAATGTTTAGAAAAACCTGTACAGCTGAAGTAATAGAAGCTCACTACCACTCTGATAACCTACACTAAAAACACTATAAAAACGCTGCTTGAAAATGTCATATCAAATATGATTTGTGTTTTAAAATACCAGAAATCGAAATACAGTCATTGATGACTGGTGGTTTAGTTGCTTCTAATCGAAGTTTCCATAAACACTCTCTAATTTCTAACATGGTCTTAAAATCACCACCTGCCTCAGTCTTTGGTACCCTGTCAATCATAAAAAATAGAAACCTTTTAAAATTCACACACACCTCACTGTGGGTAAACAGGACACTAGCTCTTTTCTTACTTCTGATCTCCCTGTTGTGTTCTAAAATGAGCTTCCTAAGCTTATGTATAGTTTTGCCTACATGTCATGGAGGACAACTTAGGCAGGTGGCCAGATAAACAACTATAAGTGATCTATTATAATTGCTAATATACACATATGGACTATCATTAATGATCTTGCAAGTACTGCACATATCACATTTGCCCATCTGGGAAATACTGTGATAAGGGTCTACTGGGCTTTTTTCTAATAATTCTTTGAAATTCACACCTCTGCTGTATGAAATAAATGAGTGTGGGACCCAGAATGTCCCTCAAATCCCCAGAGAACACACTGTCCCATGTCATTTCAATAATCCTCTTAATCTTGAGTGCTGTATGGTTGTAGTCCAATATCATAACAGCACTCTTGGAAAACTTACTTTGTTCTATAACCCTTTGGTTAACAATGTTGGTCCCTTCCTTATTAATGTCCAGGAGAATCAGCTAAAAAAAAAAAGACTTTCTTTTCATACAAATCTCTAAAGAAAAATGTGGTGAAAGGACAAATGGTTCATTTATGAAGGCTTGTCAGCCAAGATGACATATTTACGAGGGGAATGTCTTATCTCATTGATCTGTTTAGAAATAGGGGTTACCCTATGGACCTACTCCTCAGGGTACGACATTTAAAATCTGTCCCTATTTTGGGCCTTTGTCTCACCATTATTTTAGGCTTTGTTCAGCTTTCTTGTGCTATGAGGTTGACAGGTATGCATAGACTTTAACCAAGGGAATAATTATATACAGCTGTGCATAATGGATGTTTGGGAATAGTGAGGGCTCTCCCAGAGCTCCAAACCCTATATATATTGTAGAAAAAACACAGTATTCACAGACCATAATGTCTTAAACTGATTACATAGAGACAGGGGGCAAAATTACAACATTTTAAGATGGAGTTTGCAATTTCAGTCTTACAATATGGCAAAACATCACTGAAGAGGTTTATTTTCTTAGTTGCGAAGTCCTGCATTCTAAGTGGCATTTTGCTTTTATTTGGTTACTTGTTACACTTAGAGGTAATGGTGGTTTAGTGGCCATCACTGAGGAAGGCTTAGTAATGTAAATGCAGATGGTTTATCAAGACAGGGAAACAAGTTGCAATGCATCTTTAATCTGCAAGCTTTATTTTTCAGTGGAGCCATAATAAAATACATTTACAGTGCAATAAGGTAGAAGCATGAACAGGATGAATTGAGCTAAAGCAAATCTAGTCTTTTCTTTTCATTAAAACGAAGACTATTAGCTAACAAATGAGGCAATAGCACTAAAAAGTGTCTCTCTACAAGTGGCTTTGAGAGCTATCTTTTCTACTCATTAGCAATGAAACTTAAAAGAAGGCAGTAAATATGAGGGAGTGAAAGGTATCTGCACTGCAAAGTGAAGATATCTAGTTTGGACTGGATTAAACTTCAGATAATACAGTTTATTTTTCATGCTGTTCAGAATCTAAATGATAGCTTCTAGAGGAACACCTGTGGAGGATATTAAAGCTACCAGGTCCATGCTGGAAACGATTAACTACTGGAATGTAAAATGCGCAATCCTCCAAACAAATACTTATTTTTCCCCAAATCCATCTCATGAAAAAACAAAATTTAAAATCATCTCTCTTAATAATACAACCATTGAAGTTACTTCTCATAAAAAAATATTAAGTCATGATAGTGGATGATAATCTTACATTTGATCTGCATATACAAAAGTGCATAACAAACACCAAAAACTAGGGCTGCTTTACAGAGCCAAAAACTTTCTCATCAACACAACCAAAACTACATTTGTCACTACGTACCTCCTCCCCTCACTACTTTATGGCTCTCCCATCCTTACTAACCTCTGTGCATCACAAAAATCAAAACTTAAACAATGCTATAATAAAGTGGCTAAATTTGCAGCAAATACCCCTTTCAGAACCCACTACATGATAGCATTAATTGGTTAGAACCACTCCATCAACTAACATATACACAACTTCTTACCACATGTAAAATTATCCAGCACCTAATAGTGTTCTACACAACAGTGTTCCCAGTTGGTCATTAAGACCAATGACCAAAAACTCTTGTCTGTCCACAAACCTATCAAATCTACTACGCATGGTCTGTATTCATACCATGTTGCTAAGGCTTGGAACTCATTACCTATATCTATCTAGTCAATGCCCTCCCTCCAGCCCTTTAAAACCATTCTGAAAGACATTCTAGCCAAAATATGCCTCTGGAATTGCTCAACTCCAGGATAAACTATATTCCCAAATATGAACAAGTACTTATTCATACATTACACCTCCTTATTCTCCCTTCTACACTCATGTCTTTATTTCAGTCAATGTCTCTCCTCTAACTCTCATTCTAAATATGCCATAACCCTGATTTTTCTCTCACTTCATATTTCAATTTCTGTTTTTATATTGCTAACTTACCATTAATTTTTCTATAAACTGGCTAAAATGTCTGTAAATATTAAATCATTATCATATATGTTCTATCTATTCTTAACTAATGTTTTCACATTATGTCTAATTTAGTATGTGTTTAAAGTATGGATATTTTTGTACTATTTTTGAAGATTGTAAAATTATTGTTCTTAAAATAAAAATAATACTTTGGAGCTTTTCTCCCTGTGCATCCTCTAAAAATAGGTACCTACCCAGTCGGACTTTCCCATTAATTAAATGTCAATAAAACAGCAAAATGTCTTCCAGATTGCAAAAACATTACTTCCATTCGAGTTACGGCTCCAGCAAAGGAACAAGCCTTGCGTCAACAGCAGCCTGAAATGCAGGATCAGCATGCTGCATTTAGTTGTCATGTGAAAGAGCTTAAATGATGATATGCACATACTTCTCTGCTTGAAAATAAAATAGCAGACCTATAAAACTGCTCCAAAAGAAATAATCTCAGAATTTTGGGACTGTCTGAATATTGAAAAGGCATAGAGACACTATCTTTTCTTAGGAATTAACTCTGTAGTTAGATGGATATTTCCACTTCACTTGTAACTAGGATGGCACACACAGCTGACACATTTCCTTGGCATCTCATTTTCAATGACAGACAGACTATATGGGCATCCACTCAGAACAGCTCCTGGTTATGCAGCTTTAAAAAGTAAAAAGAAAGTCCTTGCTTCATTTCTAAGGTGTAGAAAAGAACTTAGAATTGGTGTTCCAGCTGAAATTTCTACTACCACTTTGGTTGTGAGGAGCTCACAGTAGTTTTGCTTTGTTGAACCAGTAACTGTAGACAGTCTTCTAAGAGAATGGCAGTCCTCACAAAGTTGTTATACAGAAACTATGAAATCAAGTGGGTAGACATCTGCACTCTGGCCAGTGGGGTTTGGCTTTATTGGCCTGAATGTATCCATAAAGACCTAAAAAGAAAAAGTAAAAAGTCGTGGACATTCAGAAGCCATAAAGAAGAAACACTTGATGTCCTTAAGGATCACTTGTATATATCCCATGGGCCTCTATTACAGGAGATTTAAGGTATCACTCACTGAAAATTCTAGCTTGGCTAGGTTTTTTTTTGTAGCTTTTATTAATTGGTTTGTCTGTCAGACCTTTTCACTCTTTGGTTTGGCTTCAGATTATCCAGGATGGTGGTGTCATGTTATAAAGGGGTGTCAGAGCAGAAATCAGTGTGCGCATAACATAATGAAAGTCAAACCTTACACGCCTGAGCCAGCTGTAGCTGTTCTGTTCTTTAGTGATAAAGTTAGACAATCTTGAGCATGTAAATATTTGTTAGCAGTACCAGTAGTTTGCTATATTTGTATGATTACAAACTTTATCTTACTAGTGTGAAAGTAAGCCGGCATGATATGACTGTTTAGTATGTAGTGATACTGACATTTTTTTTTTCATATAGAAAGAACAGCATGGAGGTTTAGCATTGTAATTGTGTAAGTGATGATCAGAATTAAAGAGTTTTCACTGTTAATATACGAATAGTTATGCATATTTCTAGATAGTGTTCCTGATATAATGTTGTATGGATTCATTGTTCTACAACTTGAATTCACTAGAAGTGTGTGTGTGTGTGTGTGTGTGTGTGTGTGTGTGTGTGTGTGTGTGTGTGTGTGTGTGTGTGTGTGTGTGTGTGTGTGTGTGTGTCAGCACATTAGCAGACATTATTAGTTTCATGTAGATGGCATCTTCAGTGAGGTGGGGGAGACTGTGACTGTCAACGTTTGTGTTATTTCTGTGTTTCTGTTCAGCACATTTAGTGTTCAGAAAAGTGCCACAATGATTTGCCAATGAGGAAAAACAGCTCCTTTTTTTTTTTCAAAAGATAAATAAATAAATAAATCCTTAAGTCAAGAAACTGTGAATCAAGGCATGTTTTAATTTCTTGTAAACAGGCTTATAGTTTTGGGCCAAATATACAAAATAGTAAATGCCCAGCCATAACTTGATGAATTATTGAAGTGGGAATTGAAAGCAGTGTTTTTGCAGGAAATAAAAGTAAAGCATAGAAGTGAACAGAAATGTCTTACCAACCAGAAAGGCTGAACAGTGTTTATCTCAGGCTCAGGGGGTGATGATTTGTGCACATAAATCACTGAGCTGGTGCACAGTGCTAATTAAAAACGAAACAGCAGGGAAATGGTTAGTGGTAAAAGTGAAAGTAAATGCTTGTGTTAGGAAATTATTAAGGCCAAATGTAGATGGTACTACTCCACTGTAGATATTTTAAAGTAGTGCCAATCCTTATAGTGGACAGGATTCCTACAAAAACTCCTCACCCCACCATTATGAAGATGTTAGAGAAAATTGATTTAACTGTCTGTTGGGGTTCCTATTACATAATCGAAGACGCATTCCTTCAAATGCGTCTTGATCAAACTTGAAAGCACGAAACAGCAAAACAGCTAAACAGCATATAAGCGATTTCTTTCCCTGAGAAAGAAATCACTTGGCCACCTCTGTTACTTTGCCATTTTCCTCACTGTAGTGCGATCTCGGAGTTGGTATATTTAAGTTGGGGGTGTGTGGGGGGCACAACCACCCCACACTTTATGTAATGTTTTAAAGTTTTTATTTATTTATATTTTTTGTGGAACAGCGATGCTGTTCTAAGTGTTCGGGATTGTAAGCTTTTGCTTACATGGGGTCGATAAATCAGCGTTCGCTTTCTTAAGCATTCGCTAACTTAATATAGACCAGTCTGTTGGAGAGCTCATAACCCTACAATGAAGGGCAGCTATACTTTTCAGTACAAGGGAAAGGAAAGCATAGCTGCCCACAATGAACGGCAGCTATACTTTCCTTACCCTTGTACTGGATATTGCTAGCATGACCGATTACTGGCTGGTTTCTAGTTAGTTATTACTCAAAATATCAGAGGTCAATATTCTTACTTCTAGCCTTTCTGATTATAGTCTAGTTACCTTTAATGTGACATTTTTTATAGAAGGGGACCCATCCATGAGACGGAAGTTTCATCCATTCATTCTAAAGTATCTTGATAAACATAAAGCACTGAAACATGCTTTAACAACATTAAAAGACTAAGAACGATCTAGAGTAATGATATATTGTCAAAATGGGAGTGGTTGAAAACTCAGATAAAGTAGTACATTATTAATGTAAGAAAGAAAGAAATATGTTTATTTGTCAATAAGATCTCTGTGTTACAGCACAATATTAAGCAGATTGAAGTAAACTATAAGAGGAAGGCATATGCGTGTATATATATATATATATATATATATATATATATATATATATATATATATATATATATATAAAATGCTGTTAAACAATTAGAAACAAATGAAACTGTGATATAAAATTCAAACCTTTCAAAATATTCATGAACAGGTAGAACATAATAAATGTTTTAAGGAATAGAGGTCTGCCATTGTTTAAACTTTTTTTGCTAGACGATGTACAGAAAAAGCAAGAGAGCTTATGGTGGACATGATACAGGATGAAACCAAAGAAACTGTCACTAAGAGATTGTTGATAACGATGTGTTGGCAAAAAAAAGTATTAAAAAGCATTTTTCCAGAATGGAAAAGGACAATTCTCAGCTAAGAAGCGATTTGTTGCTAACCTGGAACTTCCTGGAATTACCAAAAGGCAAACTAAATCTCCAGCCACTGTAATTATTATATGGAAAGTAAAATGGGCCATGGATAATTTAACTTTAGGGAAGGGCACCAGGCACTGATGGCCTCACACCTGATTTGTATAGCTGTACAAGATGATCTGACATCTATAGGTATTTCAGGCAATGGAACAGAATGATCATTTTTTGGAATATTCTAGTAGGGCGAAGGCTGAAATGCTTCCTACATTAAGCAAACTGCATCTAAATCCCTACAACTATAAACCAATATCATTGTTACAATTGCATTTAAGTTTTTTTGCAAACATTTTGGCTAATCGGCTAGAGAATATACTTACTCCACTAATACCCACTAGTCATCAGGGTTTATTAAAGGAAGAATGGGTAGACCAGATGTGGGCAGAGTTCAGCTGAATGTGCAAATATGGACTGCATGTAAAGAACTGTCTTTTCCTGGTGTCCTTGCTGACTTCCAAAAAGCACTGGACAAAGCTGACTAGAAATTCTTATGGCCAACTATGGAAAAATTTGCACCTTCAAATAATTTATAAGGAAGATACAGTTGTTATATGCAAATCCTTCAGCTTTGATTTGCGTTAATAACATGGTTTTGCAAACCTTTAATATTGCCAATGGACCAGAAAAGACTATCCATTATCACTCTCCTTAGTTATTTTGATTCCATTTGACTTTGACAAATTCCTACTGAAACCTTTCATACCAGAGGGAATTCAAATGCAGTTGGTATCAAATCTCCTATGCATATGGTTTGTGGATAACAGAATCCATCCAGCCATCCATCTACAACCCCCTTTTTCTATTTTTCACTTGGAGATAGGGTGTCACTGCAACACTGGCAATCATGTAGATTCATGTGGCTCAATAACCTTGTGACACCAGGGAAATACTGCCAGGTCAGCTATCTGGAATTGCATAAATAATTATATGTCACTTAAAAGTATTAATATTATTTATATAGAACTGTGATACTGCCAACCCAGCTATCTGGAATTTTGTAAATAATCAGATATAATTTGTGAATATTAATATGATACATGTTCTTGCCTTACAAATGTGGGAGAACTATATGTTATGTGTATATTAAACTACTGGTGCAGAAGTGTGTGTTGAACTGTATGTTATGTACTGAGATTCAAGAATGTAACCACGGGGTACTCTACTGGGAAAGAACAGAAATGGATGTAAACTAGATGCCTGTGCAAATGTATGTTTTAATGACAGAAGCTGGAGCATACAGAGTTAACTTGCAAAGTTGCAAGAAAATAAGTTGAAAAGTAAAGTGTTTTATTATGTGCTGTAGGAGGTTAGTTAATGCAGTAAGGAGACAGAAAGTCTAGAGTTAAAAGTTTTTCCTATTGTCTTGAAACAGAAATAATGACTAGGTTTAAATGCAAAGTGTTTTTATTGCTCTGTTACGTCCTAGCAGCTGCACATCTGAGAGATAAGTATTTTTGACACAGAGATATTGGTTTCTGTTAGCCTGGGAATTGAAGTCAGGTGACAAAGAGTGATGTCAGCCAAGTTAACCCAGCAGTAATGTTGATTATTAATTTAAGAACTCTCTCAAAAAAAGACTTTGCATTTTGTATTTGTCTTTGGACCTGGAAACATCCTCTCATCAGTACTTACCTTGCTAATAGTAAGTAGGGTACAAAGATTTCTCTTAGATATAGATAGGAGTATAGTAAAGATTAGTTTAGATGTTTTTTGTATTTATTTGAGACTGTCCTGCAATGTTGTTTTAAAATATTTCTTGTGATTCTGAACTCTGTAGTTACCATACTGTTTTGTTCTTTTATTATTTATTATTAAATATATTTAAACCTTTTAATTGTAGCTGGTTTGTTTAGAGATATTTAAGCTCTTAGTGTACTTGCATATGTATTTGGTGACACTGTATAGGCCACTCTAATAGCCTTCGTCTTTATCACACTTACCATTTGGATAATAGTAACATTATAAAGTAGGATTGGACACCCTTTGGTAAGGACCTTATACTAGCTGATAAGTAAGAGTGGCTGGTGGCAGCTGGTACTACCTTATAGTCTGGGAAGAAGGGGGCATAGCTAGTAAACCTGTGCCAGCCTTTCCCAGGTGTGTATGTGTGTTTGTGTAGCAATCAAATCTCAAAGCGTGTGTCAGCTACTTGGGCAGGGACACGAAGCACTGGTTGGACAGAGAGGGTGCTGGAGGTCTTAGCTTGACCACTTGTCTGCAATCTTAACCCTATAGCTGTGCCAGTGGGGAGTCCTACTGGGGATCTGGAGAAAGAGGGAGAAACCAGCCCCAGACTGACAGTGATCTCTGTGTGCTCTTAAGGGAAATTGCACTTTACTGTGTGTGTACTTGTAATCCTCCCAATGTGCACGTCCCTCACTGGTGCTAGTGGTGAGGATTGAGGCTCCTTGATTACTGGGCCAGTGCAGGGGTGTCACAAACCTAGCCACTTCTATAAGGTCTAGGGAAAGGGGTTGCAGCAATGTGCACGTTCTTCCTTTTTTTATTTTTTTTTTGATAAAATAAAAGCAAGACTCAAATACTTCCACTGTCAAAATCTTCTTTTACAATCTTATCAAAGGAACAAAATGTACCCTTTTAATTATTGACAGCATGTACTTATTTAAAAATAAACTAGCTCTAGACAGTAAAAAGATCATAAACAGTATATAATTTTAAACCAGTAATGGAAGATATCACAAATAATTCATGATCCAGAAAGAGTGTTTATACACTTCTTAAATGGACTGCAGATAATTAAGATTTTTGTTGCTGCCGAATATTTTATTTTTGTGTGATATCTCCCCAAGGCAGTATTCTCAGAATATAATAAGTTGGTTCTGAAGGCTACTATGCAGTTTGTTTAGGAGGTCTAGTTTTAGTAAAATAAATTGTGCGCACCAAACATTTAAGGAGGGCTGGAATCTCCCAGCCCATATCATGACAACATGGTTTTGCAGAGCTGACCATACATAAGAGCTTGACATAAGAATAAATGCACCTGTATTTTTTTAATGTTGAAAATAAAAGAATTGGAAGTGGGATACTAGAAAAGGAATGTAAAGAATTGTCTGCTCCTGGTGTCCTTGATGACTTCCAAGAATGGAGGGACCAGATGTGGTCAGAGTTCTGTTGAATGTACAAAAATGGACTGTATGTAAAAAATTATCTGTTCCTAATGGCCTTGTTGACTTCCAAAAAGCACTGGACAAAGCTGACTGGAAATTCTTATGGGCAGTTATGGAAGAATTAGGACCTCCAAATAATTTAATAAGGAAGAAACAGTTGCTATATGCAAATTCTTTGGGTCTATATCACAACGTCGAACTAAGAAAAGTTTGATCGTTGTAATATCTAACCCTAAACTTCGAAAACCAGCAAAACTGAAAACACAGAACAGCAATTTTTTTTCCCAGGGAAAATAATCACTGTTCTGTGACAAAAAAATAAAATTAACCTTAACCTTAAACTAAAATGGGGGGGCCCCCTACTTAAATATACCAACTCCGAGATTGCACCACAATGGAGGAAATAGCAAAGACCCAAAAACGGCCCACCTATTTTTTTTCCCTGGGAAAAAAGTCGATGTGCCGTGGCTTTGCTATTTTTAACTTTCGGACTTTAAGATTCGATATTACAACGTTCAAACTTGTTTTAGTTCGACTTTGTAATATAGACCCAATTCTTCAGCTTTTGTTTGTATTAACAACATTGATGAGAAATATTCACATCCCATTGTTGAAAAATATTAAAAAGTTTGGAGCTTTTCTCCCAGGACCTCTGCTGAAAATGAGCTTCTGCCCATTAAGACTTTCTCTGTAATCAAATGTCAATAAATAAATAAAAATAAATTTTGAACACCTGTATTGAATAAATATATATTTAGTCATGACATGGGTACACATACATTAATAGGAAAGAGAACAAATCATACATTTTTAATTTTTCATTTTTATGCATTATACATATGCTTTCATTTTTTAATGATTACCATTCATTCATTCCAAAAATCACATAAATTGTTCAAGTTCTGCCTTCCCTGAATTTTCACTCCTCCTCCCGAGCATTATTTTTCCATGAGTGGTTCCTACTCATTCCATCTATTTTTATGGAGTTTCTTCTTCCCTTTTCTAAACACCCCACCTCCAATTCTTTTATTTCCTTTACAACATTAAGTACTTTAGTTATGGTTAGTTTAGATTTTGATTTCCATTTGGCAGCCAACAGCATTAAACTTAGTAAAGCCTCACTATGTACAGGCAATTCATCTTCTATATCTCAGCTCAAGAGAATCATTTCCTTAGTTACAATAATTTGCTCCCCCAACATTTCTGATAAAGTACCCAGTAGGAAATTTTTAAATGATATCAGTGTATTTCACTCCCAAAAAACTGTTTCTGGTTACCCCTCTCTTTCATATTATACCTCCAGCATTTGCTCTCTACCCAGGGAAAAAAATCTCTGATGTCTGATTGGTGTATAAAAATATCAATGAAAAAGTCCTAAACCTTCTAAACCTTGTTGTGTACTGGAAGCCATTCAAATATCTACTGTTCCATTGTATATTACCTTTCCATTCTCACTTCACAGTTTTTTCTGCCCTCTATTGATTCTTATAGTTATCATGCATTATTTTATAAGTTCTACTATATATTCCTTTTTAACAGCAGCTTCTCCTCCAGACTCCACTAACATCTCAACCAGAATTGGTCTTTCATTTAACCCTCCTCTGTCCCTTTCTCTGTGCATGTACTCTGTTATTAGTCCCTGGCAAGAAAGGAGGTCTCCAACCCACAGTCCAGTCTTCTGCTTGGCTCATCTCAGTCTGTTATTTTTCTCTCCCTAGCTATTTGCTCCCAATACCTCAGCTCCTTTGCTAATTTTCTCCAATAAATTCCACTCCCCCTCTTGTCCATTTTCTATGACCCTACTTACAATAATCCCTACTGAAAAAATCTCCTTCTTCCATTCCTACATTGGATTAATTCTTAAAAATACTTTCTGTTTCATTATAAATATTATCTCCTATAAGGTTGTTGGCATTCTCGTCATGGGCTATAAGAGGAATTTTTTATATGTTACATCTGGGATATCAAAAGTAATAAAAACCAAACATAAATCAAAAAGAGCACCAAATTCTGATTGTCTGATTCTTAGTGAGACAAATGTGCTCCATCTTTTAAATGTAGGTACTTGTGGAGATTCCAGTACTATTTGTGGTTCTTATATGGTTTTAGTATTTTTTTCTTTAGACACTATATTCTGTTGGTTGAACCCAAAAAAATAAGACTATTTACAATTCAACAAATAAAATATTTAATGCAATTTCAGGATGTAAGATGGTGGAAATATCTGCAAATTAGGAATTTTGTACATCAGGGGACTGGGCAAGGAGAAACAAAGTATAAAGTAAATATATTTATAGAAACAAGTGAATTTGAGGGCTTTTAAATTCGTCTGAATCCACATCAATGCTGTAGTCAGAGAGTTCTTCAACTTTATATTCCACTTGCACAACCTGTATAACTTTTCAAAGATTTCAATATTCTGATGCATTGGACAGTCAAACCAAAATGGTCTTCCTTCCTGCACTTATAGGTTCATAGGTAGGTACTAGGCTATCTTCCCGAAGGCATTTATAAGCCTAGCTAGAATGTGTTGGCTTTCACCGCCCCCTTAGATTAGTTCCCTGTACCTCTGTCCAGCAGAGCCACTGAAGTGATCCCCGGGGTAAACTTTCTGTTTCCCATCCACTCGTCAAGGTTTCTCTTGAAGAGTGTTAGCGAGGAGCTCTGCCTAATGTAGACTGGAATTTTGTTCCAAAGCATGGGAAGTCTCTGTGACAGGAATCTATCCCTCCAGCACATCCTATTTATTGTTGTGGTGAGGTTTAGATCCCTAGAGCATGTGGCTCGAGGGGATAAGCTTTTCTTTAGGTGGAGCATGTCCATCAGTTCTGGGTTGGACATGGCTTTGTATGTCAGGCAGAGATCACCTCTGAGTAGGCGGTTTGCAACAGAGTACAGCTGGAGTTTCTTCAGTCGAGCTGCATAGGGCATCTGTTTGAGGCCAGTGATCCTCTTGGTGAGGAACTTCTGTGGTCTTTCCAGCTGTTGTAGGTGTCTTGTAAGATACATCCCAAATGGGGCATTGTACTCTATGATGGGTCTGATGAGCGATGAGTAGAGGGGCACAATGACCTCTTTTGATCTCGATGCTAACCCTTTTGTGATAAGGTGTGCCATGTAGAAGAATTTTCTAACCACTTTGGCAATGTGATTATCCAAGGAGAGTTTACTATCTACTTGGGTCCCCAGATCCCTTATTACATCTTCTGTATTTAGGGGACTACCACCTATGTGGTAGTTTGTGGACACTTTGTTTTTTCCAAAGGGGATGACTATGCACTTTTTGTCATTTAGCTTGAGGCCAGGTTTCTGTCTCAGTGAGACCCTTTTGGAGGATGTCTGTGTCAGCCGGAGAGTCAATTATAGCCCCTAGTTTGCAGTCGTCTGCGAACTTGGTCAGCCATAGTCCTCCTGTGCTTGCTTGTACCTCTGAGAAGTATATGCCAAACAGGAGGGGTCCTAGGGCTGAGCCCTGGGGAATGCCACTTGCAACCGGTTTAGAGTGAGACCTAGCTCGTGCAACTCTTACCATGTGGGTTCTGTCCGTGAGCCAGTTGGCAACCCATCTTGTGACATAGGGGTTTATGTTCAGGCTGGTAAGCTTGTCTAGAATACCAGAATGGGAAATGGTGTCAAAGGCCTTTGCGAGGTCTAGGTAGGCTGTGTGTACCACCTTTCCCTCATCTATAGCCTTGGTAACTGTCTCAAAGAAGTCCACCAGGTTTAGGAGGCATGATCTGCCCTTAACAAACCCGAACTGGGTAGGGTCCAGTGTTTGGAGGTTCCCAATGTCTCTGTTAATGAGTGCCATGATGATGCATTCCATAGCCTTGCATATAGAGTGACAGTTCATGGGGTCTGTTGTGGCTCCACCTTTGTGGAGTGGAATAACCATTGCTGTGAGCCACTCTACAGGTACATAACCTGTGTAGAGGCTGAGTTTGAACAGTGTGTTTAGGTGAGGGGTTAGTTCATCTTTGAGCTCATGTAGGACACAGCCTGGGACACCGTCCAGTCCCATTAATGCTGTGTTTTTGGCTTTGGAGAGGGCTGTTTTAACCTGAGTGTCTGTGATTTCAGGAGCTCTACATTCTTCTGGTATGGTTATGGGCCCTTTTGGGGGTGAGAGGGGGGTGAAGTTTGTGCTGAAACTGTCTGCCAGGATGTTGGCAATATCAGTCGGTTCAGTGTATTTTTGTACCATTATGCACTAACTCTGAGCAGATCTGAGCATTGCCACTTAGATTCTTGACATAGCTAAAGAATGCCTTGTGGTTATCTTTGGAGTCCTTGGCAATTTTTCTTTCGAAACTTGCCTTGGATGATTTTATGAGGGATCATAGTTTCTTGCTGATACTGATCAGGGATGTCTTCCCTTTTTGGGATTTTACTCTCTTCTGTACTAGTTTCCTCCCTTTATTGTATAGCTTGTTTATGGTAGGAGTCCACCAGACTGGTTTCCTTTTCTTGGAGGAGTGAGTCTTGGTATTGCTTGGGATAGCACAATCCATGCATTCTTGTAGGTGCCCGTAGAATGCATTAGTAAAGAATTTTGCAGCTTGGACAATGTTATCCTTTAGCATGGGGGCTCTGAAACTTTCCACCTCAGTCTTAAGTAACGTGAAGTTTGCTTTTGAAAAGTTTTTCACGGTGGTTTCCTTGTCTGGGGGTGGGAGTGGAATGTGGATATCCAAAGTGATTTGTTTATGGTCAGATCTATCAGTGTGTTAGCGAGGAGCTCTGCCTAATGTAGACTGGAATCTTGTTCCAAGGCATGGGAAGTCTCTGTGACAGGAATCTATCCCTCCAGCACATCCTATTTATTGTTGTGGTGAGGTTTAGATCCCTAGAGCGTGTGGCTCGAGGGGATAAGCTTTTCTTTAGGTGGAGCATGTCCATCAGTTCTGCGTTGGGCATGGCCTTGTATGTCAGGCAGAGATCACCTCTGAGTAGGCGGTATGCAACCGAGTACAGCTGGAGTTTCTTCATTCGAGCTGCATAGGACATCTGTTTGAGGCCAGTGATCCACTTGTGAGGAACTTCTGTGGTCTTTCCAGCTGTTGTAGGTGTCTTGTAAGATACATCCCAAATGGGGCGTTGTACTCTATGATTGGTCTGATGAGCGATGAGTAGAGGGGCACAATGACCTCTTTTGATCTCGATGCTAACCCTTTTGTGATAAGGTGTGCCATGTAGAAGGATTTTCTAACCACTTTGGCAATGTGATTATCAAAGGAGAGTTTACTATCTACTTGGGTCCCCAGATCCCTTATTACATCTTCCAGATTTAGGGACTACCACCTATGTGGTAGTTTGTGGGTACTTTGTTTTTTCCAAAGGGGATGACTATGCACTTTTTGGCATTTAGCTTGAGGCCATGATTTTGACACCAGGTGTCTGTCTCAGTGAGACCCTTTTGGAGGATGTCTGTGTCAGCCGGAGAGTCAATTATAGCCCCTAGTTTGCAGTCGTCTGTGAACTTGGTCAGCCATAGTTCTCCTGTGCTTGCCTGTACCTCTGAGAAGTATATGTCGAACAGGAGGGGTCCTAGGACTGAGACCTGGGGAATGCCACTTGCAACCGGTTTAGAGTCAGACCTAGCTCCCACAACTCTTACCATGTGTGTTCTGTCCGTGAGCCAGTTGGCAACCCATCTTGTGACATAGGGGTTTATGTTCAGGCTGGTAAGCTTGTCTAGAATACCAGAATGGGGAATGGTGTCAAAGGCCTTTGCGAGGTCTAGGTAGGCTGTGTGTACCACCTTTCCCTCATCTATAGCCTTGGTAACTGTCTCAAAGAAGTCCACCAGGTTTAGGAGGCATGATCTGCCCTTAACAAAGCCGAACTGGGTAGGGTCCAGTGTTTGGAGGTTCCCAATGTCTCTGTTAATGAGTTCCATAATGATGCGTTCCATAGCCTTGCAGACCAAGCTAGTCAGGCTTATAGGGTGATAGTTCGCGGGGTATGTTGTGGTTCCACCTTTGTGGAGCGGAATAACCATTGCTGTGCGCCACTCTATGGGTACATAACCTGTGGAGAGGCTGAGTTTGAACAGTGTGTTTAGGTGAGGGGTAAGTTCATCTTTCAGCTCGTGTAGGACACAGCCTGGGACACCATCCGGTCTCATTAATGCTGTGTTTCTGGCTTTGGAGAGGGCTTTTTTAACCTGAGTGTCTGTGATTTCAGGAGCTCTACATTCTTCTGGTATGGTCATGGGTCCTTTTGGGGGTGAGAGGGGGGTGAAGATTGTGCTGAACATGTCTGCCAGGATGTTGGCAATATCGGTCGGTTCAGTGTATTTTTGTACCATTCTGCACTAACTCTGAGCAGATCTGAGCATTGCCACTTAGATTCTTGACATAGCTAAAGTATGCCTTGTGGTTATCTTTGGAGTCCTTGGCAATTTTTCTTTCGAAACTCGCCTTGGATGATTTTATGAGGGATCGTAGTTTCTTGCTGATACTGATCAGGGATATCTTCCCTTCTTGGGATTTTACTCTTTTCTGTACTAGTTTCCTCCTCCTATTGTATAGCTTGTTTATGGCAGGAGTCCACCAGACTGTTTTCCTTTTCTTGGAGGAGTGAGTCTTGGTTTTGCTTGGGATAGCACAATCCATACATTCTTGTAGGTGCCCGTAGAATGCATTAGTAAAGGATTTTGCAGCTTGGACAATGTTATCCTTTAGCATGGGGGCTTTGAAACTTTCCACCTCAGTCTTAAGTAACATGAAGTTTGCTTTTGAAAAGTTTTTCATGGTGGCTTCCTTGTCTGGGGGTGGGGGTGGAATGTGGATATCCAAAGTGATTTGTTTATGGTCAGATCTAACCAGTGAGGGGTTGACCTCTTAGGGATTTCTCAGCAAATATCTCATATTTCTTAGGACGTTTTTATTTATTTTCATTTATTAACTGGTATAATTTGATTTGTCTGAATAAACTCCTTTCAGCAGACTTCCAAGGACATAAGCTTAAAAACTATTAAAAATATAAATAGTACAAAATGTACAGTTTTCAATATACATACAGTAGATAAATAATTGTTGTACACTGCATATTTTGAAGAGGATACTCAAACGTATTGTACAATGCATTTAAACTTGTGCACATTAAGCATGTATAGCAACTGCTTACATATGAGAAAAATGAGAATTAAGAGTAATTAGGCATGTTAAAGGAAAGGCTAAATAGAGAAGGAGAAGTGGAAATAAGAGTTATATGAGAAATAACAAACGCATAGGTGAGAGTAAGAATTTTGATATTTGTAAGTTAGTCACAGATAACCGGGTAGTAAAATATATTGCTATGGAAGGCAAAGAACATATATAAGAAGGTAGTATGGTATATTTAGCAGGGCAATTTTTGAAATTTGTACAACTCATTTGGGAGTCACAATTCTGGTTATTAGATTTAAAGATAGGTATTTGATATAGACATTTTGTTCTAAGTTGTCAAGGGAAATTACCTGTCTTGGTGATATTAGTAATTGTTGGACATTTGCTTGGTTTATGTAAGATGTTTAAAACTATACCTATACCTACATCTATACATATACCTGTACCTATACATTAGTGGCAAACCTAGCAATTTTGTTGTAGATTTTTATAACTTATTAAACTGTGTTTTGTATATTAGTCAAGATACATGTCCTGTATGGTAAGGCTGGAAGCAGGAGTGTTTGTGATGAAAACGAGAAGTTATGTACTTACCATAACGTTCCATGTTTGTAGTCCATCTCACCTACATTCTTGCTGGATGGGTTCACTGAGCAGATACTAAAGCTCAAGAGCTTTTACTGGCTCAAGGCTATCCCCTATCCCATGATGCACCACAGCAATTCCCCAGATCTTGTTTGCAAGAAAGTAACTAAATACATAATAGTGATTATTCTATCAATAACTATGTACATATAAACAAAAAAGGATTTTGTTTTAATATCCATGGCATATGGACAGACAACTATAACAAGGTCAGGCAGCATAATGGATAGTACACCAGTTCTTCCAGGGTACAGGAAAGGGGAAGGAGGGTGGGATGCAAGAATGTAGACGAGATGGCTACAAACATGGAAAGTACATAACTTCTCGATGTTATGTAGTCCTATCTTGCAGTAATACTTGCTGGATGGGACAGCATCCTCAGTACCTTTTCCCCTGGTGGCTCAAGCAGAGAGACTCTTTAGCACAGTGGACCCAAATGATGACCTGTCCCTGGAGGCCAAATCTAATTTATAATGACAAAAGTATGAGGTCCTGCCCATGTAGCTGCTGCACAAATTGTATCAATTGGAAGTTTGGATATGAAGGCATATGAAGCTGATACTGCTCTAGTTGACTGGCCTCTTACCTTAGCAGGTAATCATTTCCCAACACTTTTGTAAGCAAATGAAATGCAGTCTGAAAGCCATTTAGACAGCGTTACTTTGGAAATGGGCAAGCCTTTGTTTTTCTCTGAGAAGGAAACAATCTATCTGATTTCCTGAAATCTTTAGTCCTGTGCAAGTAAAATCAGAGAATTCTATGGACATCTAATTGATGCAGTCTGTATTCTAATTTATTACTGTAATTGGGGAAGAATACTGTTAATTCAATAGTTGTGTTTAGATTATGTTCTGAGCATACCTTAGGGAGGAAAGAAGGATTAGTTCTTAGGGAAACTCTATCCTTATGAAAAATATATGGAGGTCGAATGGTCAGAGCTTGCAATTCTGAAACCCTCCTAGCAGATGTTATAGCTACTAAGAACAATGTCTTCCAAGACAACAATTTCAAGTCGGATGAAGAGGACGGTTCAAATGGTGGAGAAATCAATGAGGTCAGAACTAAGTTTAAGTCCCAGGGCTTCAGAGGTTGCTTGATTGGAGGTCTGAGAAGGAGGACTCCTTTCAAAAAGGTTTTACATAAAGAGTGGGACATAATAGGATTTCTCATGTTCCCAAAATGATAATTTGAGATGGCAGCCAACTGAACTTTAATGGTAGCAGCTGCAGCTCCTCCTTGAAAAATAGATGTGAGGAAGGACAGAATAGACTCTATGGGAGCTGAGGAGGGATCTATGCCTTGTTTTGCCGCCCAAATGGAAAACCTTTTCCATTTGCTGGAGAACAATTTTCTGGTGGAAGGTTTGTGGGAATAAATGAGGATGTGTTTTACAGTAGGAGAAAGGGATATACACACCTGGCTATTCTTGGAACTGGAGCAGCCATGCTGTCAATTTCAGGGTTTGGATGGTAGGATGGAACTGTCCCGAATGGTGACTCAGGAGGTCTGGAGATGGTTCCAGAATCCATGGTTCCTCCAAGAGATAAGCCCACAGGAAGGGGAACCAGACTTGGCGAGGCCAGTAAGGAGCAATGAGGATCAGGGTACTCTTCAACAATTTTGCTTTCTGAATCACTTTGGGTATGAGGGGAAAGGGTGGAAAAGTGTAAAGAAGTCCCGGAGGCCAAATTGTGGACCAGAGCGTCCCTGGATGCCATCCCTGGATGGAAATGAGGGCAAAGTAGTTGCTGCATTTGGCATTAATGTACATGGTGAATAGATCGTAGCAAGGGTGGCCCCATTTGTGGAAAATCTCTTCTACAACTTCTGTTTTTAGGGACCAAAAGAATTGCTTGACTCACTTTGTCTGCTATCACATTGGACTTCCCCGGAATGTGCATTGCTACCAGAAAATGTTGAGAGTCCATCGCCCATTTCCATACTCTTTGTGCCTCTCAACAAAGTGGTAAGACTTGGTTCCCTCTACCGACATGTTGTCTGACTGAATTGCGATTGTCCTGGTGGGAAGAGAACTGTGAAGTGCTTGCAACGCATATAGCACTGCTGTCATCTCCAGAACATTTATGTGCAAGTGGTTCTCGTGATCCTGCCCGATACCTTGGGCGGTCATTCCCAGATAATGCCCCCCACCCTATCTGGGAAGCGTCCGTGGTCAAGACTGCATTTTGTTGAGAGAAAACAAAGGGATGACCTAGATAAAGCTGATCTGTATGTAACCACCATGTTAGATCCTTCTTGCAGGATTTTGTAATGAGTATTTGGTGGGACAAGGGTAGATACTGCCTTGACCACTGGGCAAATTGTAGCCACTGAAGCACTCTCATGTGTAGATGGGCTAGGGGAACTAAAAGAATGGTGGATGCCATAATGCCTAGAACTAGGGTTTTTTTTGGGACCAAAAGAATTGCTTGACTCAGTTTGTCTGCTATCACACTGGACTTCCCCAGAATGTGCGTTGCTACCAGAAAATGTTGAGAGTCCATCGCCCATTTCCATAATCTTTGTGCCACTCGACAAAGTGGTAAGACTTGGTTCCCTCTACCAGCATGTTGTCTGACTGAATTACGATTGTCCCGGTGGGAAGAGAACTGTGAAGTGCTTGCAATGCATATAGCACTGCTCTCATCTCCAGAACATTTATGTGCAAGTGGTTCTCGTGATCCTGCCAGATGCCTTGGACAGTCATTCCCAGATAATGCCCCCCACCCTATCTGGGAAGCGTCCGTGGTCAAGACTGCATTTTGTTGAGAGAAAAAGTACAGTTTTGTACCTACCATAAATGTAGATGTTCGAGTGTTCACCCTGCTGCAGTCATCACACTTGGGTTATCCTGTCGTCAGGCGGTCCCACAGTCGGCTGGATTTCCAAAGTCTTGGTCCGATGTCGGTTGCTGTCGCCTCATCCCTGACGTCAGTGCGCCAGGGGTACATATACTGCAACCGACGCCATTTTCTTCAGTTTTTCTTGCCCCAGATGTCAGGTGCCCCCAAAAAGGTGATCAAAATTAGTACCAAATGGTGTGAACACTGTACAAACACAAAATCCCTTCAGCTGTAAGCAAATACATCAGTAAGGCATAGCAGAGATTTAGCCAGAAGATCAGAGGGGTTGGAGGGAGGGTAACCTGGACTGCAGCAGGGTGAACACTCGAACATCTACATTTATGGTAGGTACAAAACTGTACTATGTTCATCGTGTTACCCTGCTGCAGTCATCACACTTGGATTGAGTCCCAAAGCTAAGGTAGGGTGGAGGTATCATAGAGGGTTAGTGGAGGCAATGAGGCCCTGCAGGACTGCAGTAGCGAAGGCTGCCCTGGACTTAGAATAAAGAGGTAAGTGATAGTGTTTGGTGAAGGTGTGTACAGAACTCCAAGTTGCAGCTTCTAAAATTTCCTTGGTAGGAACCCCCCCTGAGAAAGGCTGTAGAGGTAGCTGTTGCTCTGGTAGAGTGGGATCTAATGGTAGGAGGAACTGGTTTCCCATGATGGGTATAACAGAACCGTATGCAATGGCCTATCCATTTAGAAATGGTTTGTTTGGATATAGCCCTCCCTTGAGAAGCTGTAGCATAGGATACAAAGAGCTGGTCAGTTTTTCTGAAAGCTTTAGTTTTGTTCAAGTAGTAACAAAGCTGCCCACCTTTGTTCTGTGGATTGGGGAAGAAAGTGGGTAGATGGATGCTTTGATTTAAAGCTACACTGGAAACCACCTTAGGCATGAAGGAAGGATTAGTTCGTAGAGAAACTCTGTCTTGATGAAAAATGAGAAAGGTTCCATTGCCATTAGTGCCTGTAATTCTGAGACTCTCCTAGCAGAAGTTATTGCCAGGAGCAGGGCAGTCTTCCAAGATAGGAACTGAAGGTCTGCAGAGAAAGCTGGTTCAAAGGGAGGTAACGTTAGTTTTTCCAGATCAAAGTTGAGGTCCCATGTTGGTGTAGGAGCTCTTCTATGTGGTCTAATGTTTTTTGCCCCTCTGAGGAACTGTTTTAGAAGAGGATGTGAAAATAAAGGTGGATTCGTGTCGTAGTGAGCTGAAATAGTTGAAGCATGGATTTTAATTGAGGAGAAGGAAAGTCCTTTGTGCAACATCTCAGCTAAATACTGCAGAATGTGAGGCATATGAGGCTGAGTTGTGTCTTGGCCTTTAGCTTGGTTCCAGGCAGAAAACCTTTTCCATTTGTCCGAGTAAGCCTTCCTGGTGCTTGGCCTCCTGGCTTCCAGAATAACATCCAGAACTGCTTGTGAAAGAGGGGCTGGTTGGATGTTTAATAGATTTGCCATGCAGCCAGGTTTAAGGTTTTTAGCTGGCTGTGTAGAATCTGTTTGTTTTGCTGCGTGAGCAGATGAGGTATTTGAGGCAATATCCATGGTGGGCTGTGAGCCATATTCTTCAATAGCGGGTACCAGTGCTGGCGTGGCCAGTCTGGGGCTATGAGAATCAGTCGAGGTTCCTCTTTTTTGACCTTCAAATGAACCTTTGTGAGAAGAGGTAATGGAGGAAAGGCATATGCTGTCAGGTTTTCCCAACTGAAGGAGAGAGCGTCCACTTTCCAAGCTTGATGGTGGAATGTCCTTGTACAAAATTTTGTCAGTTGGTAGTTTTGAGGCCTGGCAAACAGGTCTATATTTGGTAGGCCCCATTTTTGAGTTATCATTGTAAATATTTGTGAGTCTAGTTTCCACTCGTGGGGATCTTTGATGTTTCTGCTTAGGTCGTCTGCCAATGTGTTTTTCTGTCCTGGCAGGAATTGAGCTGGTAACTGGACTTGGTAGGCCAGAGCTGTGTTCCATAAGATTTTTGCTTGCCTGCAAAGAGGGTAGGAATGTGTGCCCCCTTGTTTGTTTATGTGCCACATTACTGTGGTGCTGTCCGTCTTTATTGCAAGTTGTCCTGGATGTAGTAGATCCTTGAAGGCTGTCAGAGCTTTCTGTACAGCTAGCATCTCTTTTTGATTTATGTGCAGTTTTCTTTGTTCTACAGTCCATAGGCCTTGAATGCATTGCCCTGCCATGTGTGCCCCCAGGCATAGTCTGATGCATCTGTTGTGATAGTTTGCCTGGTTGGGGGCAAGGTGAAAGGCTGACCCTTGTTGAGGTGACATGCCTGTGCCCACCATAGAAATTCCTGTTGAAGGCAGGGAATGAGAGATATCACTGTGTCCAAGCTGTGGCTGTGTTGAGACCATACACTTTTTAGGTACCACTGTAATTTCCTCATATGCAGTTTTGCAAATGGTATTATCAGAATGCAAGATGCCATGAAGCCCAAAGCCTGCAGAATTTTTCTTGGAGTTAATTGGGTCTTTGTTGCCATTGTCTTGAAATATTGAGTCAGTTGTAGTTGCTTGTCTGGTGTAAGATAAGCCTTCTGGGCCGTTGTGTCCAAGCTGGCACCCAGGAATGTCATTTTTAGTGAGGGTACTAGTTTTGACTTCTTTTTGTTTACTGTGTACCCCAGACAATTTAGTAGATGCTTCACAAAAGCCAGATGATGTAAGAGAATGTCTTTTCTTTCTGCTTGGATGAGGCAGTCGTCCAGGTATGGATATATTTGAATTCCTCTTTGTCTGCAGTATGCAATTACTAGTGCCAGGCATTTTGTGAAAACTCTGGGCGCAGTAGATAAGCCAAAGGGCAGTGCAGAGAATTGATAATGGGTTGAACCTGCAATGAAACGGAGGTATCTTCTGCAACTTTGTCTGATAGGGACATGCAGGTATGCCTCCTTGAGGTCCAACGTTACCAGCCATGCTTCCTTGCCCAACATGGGAAGTAGCTGCTGTAGTGTTAGCATCTTGAACTTTGGGACTTGTAAGTAAGTGTTTAGAATTGAAAGGCCCAGAATTGGTCTCCAAGCATTGTCCTTTCTGGGTACTAGAAAGAGCCTTGAGTAAAATCCTTGGCCTTGCTCTTTAATCGGTACCCGTTGAATGGCTCTCATGGCCATGAGAGCTGTAATTTGTTTTTGTGCCTCTGCCCATTGATTTTGTGGCAGGTTTGGCATTCCTCTTTTCATTGGCAAGGTGTGAAAGTGGAATCTGTATCCTCGTAAAATTATGTCTGGGACCCATTTGTCCTTTGTGACCATGTGCCAGTTGTCTGCAAAAAGTGCTAGTTTCCCCCCCCCCAAGAGGGCTGACAAAAGAGCTTTGTTTGGCCAGTTGAGGTGCAAGTCATTGAGTTTGCCTTCTGGTGGTTTGAGACCTGTCTTCTCCTCCCTTCTGGGTTGGAGTGCTCCATTGGCGAGGTTTATACTGGGCTTGTGGTTGTCCTCTGCCCCTTGGGTGCCTGTATTTATCCCTCTGAGGTCTGTCACTGGCTGGAAAGGACCAATTTTTTGTTGGCCAGTTTCTGCTGAAGTGAGGGGGTTGTACTTGTAGGAAATCTTTGACTGTCTGCATTGATTTCGCCTTATCTTCCATTTTCTTTAAAACATCTTCTGCTTTAACTCCAAAAAGAACATCCTGCTGTAAGGGAGCATCTAGTAGTTTTGCTTTAACATGATCAGGAAGACTTTGTTCCTTTAACCAGGCATGCCTACATATAACTGATCCAGTGACAGCTGCTCTGCAGGAGGCCTCCAAAAAATCAAACCCACATTGTAAGGTATGTTTGCCCACCTGCTCGGTGGCGTGCAACAAATCCTGTACTTCTTTCAATTCAGATTGTTGAGGGAGGGAGGTTATCTTTTGTTTTAACTGAGAGATTAGAAATTGCTGATACTTAAGCATATGAAATTGACAATTTAGTACTCTCATAGCTAATGTGGCTGAGGTGTAAACCTTTTTCCCCCCACCTGTCTAGTGCTCTTGAGTCCCTCTCAGAAGGTACTGGGTTTTTAGCCATGGAAGCCTTAGCCCCCTTGGGACCCTGGGAGATAGTCTCTGGGACAGCTACTGGGCTTTTGTAAAGAAATTTGTGGGAATCAGGTACTCTGTAGTATCGGTCAGGCTTAGCCGGAGCAGGAGGCATAGAGTCTGGGTTGAAACTGGATTCTAAATAGACATCATCCACAATATCCAAAACAGGTGGGATGGCTAGAGGTCTGTGTTGGGGGAGTAAAAGAAACTCTCTGAGCCTTTTCTTGGAATCAGAGTAATCCTGACCTTCTCAGTGAAAATGTTCCCTCATAGTGTGTAAAGTTTCCCCAAAAGAGTAGTCTTCAGGATGGGGAAGCTGAGGGAATAGAGTCCTCAGCATCAGAGTCTTCATAAGGAGAGTAGGAATAGTCTTGGTCTTCAGAAGAATCCGAAGAAATAGACAGTTGCTCAGAAGAAGCAGAATCTTCCTCTTGTCTAGGCCTTTTGTCAGGAGAAGGCTGTGAACCCCTGATAAGAGTAATCAAATCTTCAGCCATTTTGAGCATCTCTTTTTTAGGCATAGGGCCTTGAACAGGAGACTGAAGTGTAGTCCTTTTAGCTTTAGAAGGAGTCTTAGACTTAGAAAACGTTTTGACTGTGAGAGTCGTCAGTCTGAAAACGCCCTCAGAAACCGATGGCGTTTCAGAAGCACCAACGTCCTTGGAAAGTAAATCATCGGAAGGGCCTGAAGTAAAAGGCTGTGTCGGCCTAGTACATTCCGTCAAAATATCCGTAGCGGCCTCGGGTTCCAGAACTGCAGTAGTCAGGGGCTACGTCGGAGCCTCACTGATAACCGGAGAATTGGAGACTGGATCAACCGAGGCCTCGTAATCGGGTTTAGGCCTTGGCTGTCGGTCCTTGTCCCTGCGCTTTTTGTGCACGCCGGTAGTCGGTAGCTCCGACGGCATGTTATAGTTAAATTTTCTACCAAAATAGTGTCATGCGAAATAAAATTGTCTTTTAATAGTACGCTTATTAAACCTAGCACAAAAATGACAAGAAGTGACGTCGTGATCAGGGCCTAGGCAAGGTATGCAATAAGAATGAAAATCCTTATGAGGTATTTGCTTCCCACAAGAAATACAATTGTTAACTTTTTCTGACATCGGTCTGAGGCAAGAAAAGATTCCCCAACGGGGTACTTAGCTTTATAGAAGACTTCGGTCTGAAATTCGAATTCGACAATCTCAGGAGTCTACTGACTGGTACTTGCGAACTGCTTCTGCGTCAGGCACCGCGCGGCAAGAAAGACTGAAGAAAATGGTGTTGGTTGCAGTATATGTACCCCTGGCACACTGACGTCAGGGATGAGGCGACAGCAACCGACGTCGGACCAAGACTTTGGAAATCCGGCCGACTGCGGGACTGCCTGACGACAGGATAACCCAAGTGTGATGACTGCAGCAGGGTAACACGATGAACATCAAAGGGATGACCTAGATAAAGCTGATCTGTATGTAACCACCATGTTAGATCCTTCTTGCAGGATTTTGTAATGCGTATTTGCTGGGACAAGGGTAGATCCTGGATTGACCACTGGGCAAATAGTAGCCACTGAAGCACTCTCATGTGTAGATGGGCTAGGGGAACTAAAAGAATGGTGGATGCCATAATACCTAGAACTTGAAGAACTATCCTGGCCTGTACTTTGTCTTTGGTCAGCAAGAGTCTGACTTGGTTGTGCAACAATTCTATCCTTTCTGGTGTCAGTTTTGCTGTCATGGTGGTTGAGTTTAGGTATGAGCCTAAAAAGGCAATATGCTGTGATGGTGATAAGGTGGATTTCTTTAGATTTACTGTAATTCCTAATCTGGTGCACAAGGATAGAGTCTAGTCCCTGGCTCATATTAGTTGGTGCTTGGTGGTAGCAGTGAGGGGCCAGTCGTCTAAGTACAAAAACACCCAGAATCCCTGACATCTCAGGTGAGCCGTGACCACCGCTATACATTTGGTGAACACTCTGGGGGCTGTAGTGAGGCCAAAGGGCAGTACTCGAAACTGAAAATGACTGGCTCCCAGCCAAAAGCGTAGGTATCTTCTGGAGTGCCTGTCCATTTTGAAATGGCAGTACGCGTCTTGAAGATCTATGGAGCACATCCAATTGTCTTTTTCGATAAACGGAAAAACTGACTGCATAGTGATCATTTGGAACTTTGATTTTTTTACAGATTTGCTCAGCTTGCTGAGATCTAGAACTGAGCTCCAGTCCCCGGACTTTTTTGAAACTAAAAAGAATCCTGAGTAAGTTCCAGATCCTATTTGCTCTGTGGGGAACTTCTTGGATGACTCTTTTTTGAAGCAACGAGATAACCTCTAATGTTGCATGATCTATCTGATTGGGTGGTACATCTGGTAAAGACCGATTTGGAGGGGGATCTGAAACAAAAGGAATGAGGTAACCTCTGGAAATTATATTTTGTACCCATCGATCTTGAAAAATGTGTAGCCAGGCATTTGGGTACAGTGAGAGACAACCCCCGACTGCCTCCAGAGATGGACGGTTGAGCAACTCTTCAGGGGTGATGAAAGGGCCGATCAGAGAAAGCATCTCCATTACCCAGGTGTTGCGCAAACAGCGTCTTCCATTTTAACCTCCCCCTCTGCCTCTAGGGGAGGGTTGGCCATGTGCTAAAGGGAAACCTTTTTGGGATTTACAGAACCACATTTTCCCTCCTGTTTGACTCTTGGGATAGGGTCTGGAAGGAAGGGAAAAAATGGACTCCCACAGCAGATAAGGTTTTCCCTTCCTGCTCGCACCTGGTCAAAGTCTCTTTTACCTGAGGTCCAAAAAGAGTTGAACCATCAAAGGGGACGTTGGGAAAGGAAGACTTGAAGGACTCCGTAAAATTGCATACATGCATCCAGGAATGTCTCCTAAGAGATATTCCTGATGCGGCTGCCCTGCTCGCTCCATCAGCTGTGTAAGAAATCAGCCTCATGGAAAAGTTAGCAACAGAGGTAAGGGTAGAGAGCTGCGAAAATACCTTGTCAGCGGATCCCAAAGCTATTGAACCCTGAAGGGTATCTCCCAACTCTTTTAAGAGATGCCTTTGTAGCCTAGTAAAATGGGACAGGTAGCTCAGCGATCATAAGGTAAAAGCCACTGAAGAAAAAGTATGCTTTCCATACCTATTCATCGTCCTAGACTCTTCATTAGGAGAATGGATATTTGAGGACGTCTCAGATAGCTCCTTCTTTGTGGCTGCTGCTACCACCATAGCATCCACAGGTACTCCCTTGGTTAGAAAGGTTTTGTCTTCTGGAGCAGTAATAAATTTATTAGGCCTCCTTGGGACAGGCTCCACTGTGTCTGGAGAGGTCAAGCTTTCCGAGATATGACCCCTAACAGTTGGTCATATGGCGGTGTCACCCAGGAGGTGGAAGGTCGGGAACCAAAAGCCTCAGGGTACACTGATTCAGCCTCAGTAGGGTTAGAGGTCTTCCAATCACCCCTCTGCTAACACTCATGCAATCACTCTAGATAATAAAGGTAAAACTACTATTAAAAAAGAATAAGAAATATAGTCAAAAATATCAAAAAATTCCACTTCGCCAATGAGCCAGTAAAGAAGACAACCTTAAAGCTTTCACGGCAAATGAGATCTGGGGAATTGCCATGGTGCACCATGGGATAGGGGCTAGCCTTGATCCAGTAATAGCTCTCGAGTTTTAGTATTGGCAGAGTCGGAGACGAGGTTCAGCTCCGAATCCATCCAGCAAAAATTGCGGCGAGATAGGACTACATAACATCAATTGTTCCTAGGGAATAAAGTAACATTTGATTTTGCATAAATGATACAAAGTTTTGATTTGTTCTGCTCACTATGTGGTTGATGTGTTGACTAAATTATAATTTGTGATCAGTGATTGCAACTAATAATTATGTGTAAAGGACCCGTTCAAGTATAATTTTATTTACTGATGTCACATTCCTTTTAACAATAAATATACCCCTCTCCTGCAGTAACTTTAAGATATAAGTTGCCCAAGACATTGCAAAATTTATATGAAAGATTAAAAGTACAGTTGTGTAAAATCTTGCCATAACAGTATATGTCCTTCTCTTCACTGCTGCAGTATTCTTAACATGACGGATCCCCTGCCAAGGGCAGCCTGATGTCAAGCCAGTATACCAAAGCCTTTAGGTTGTTAATGATACCTGTAGTATGTCAAACATATGTTCCCCACCCAAGGTGTACGACATAAAGGTGAAATTGACATACAGATGTATCATCCTCAGAACTGAGAGCCCCAGGAAGAGCACCGGCCGTAGGATACCAGAGGGTAACATACACATCCAGAGGTACAAAATACCAGGGGAGGAGGGAGGGAGGGAGGGAGTGAATACTTCAGCAATGAAGAGAAGGGCATCTTACTGTCATAGTAAGACTTTACACAACTGTTCTATGTCCTTCCATTTCACTGTTGCAGTATTCTTAACATGAGGGAGGGTGCAAAAGCTCAGGAAGAAGATAGGGAGGTGGAAAGCCCAGCAGAGCCTTCTAGGAACCCAAGATGAATGGCCCTAGCAAAACCAGCTCTAGCCCTGAATATGACATCTAGCTTGTAGTGCTTGGTAAAGGTACGCACTGAAGACCAAGTAGCTGCTTCAAGGATAGAATTAGTATCCAAACTCTTGAAAAAGCACCAGAAGAAGCCACAGCCCTAGTAGAGTGAGCCTTAAACATAGAAGGGAGGCTCTTACCATGATAAGAATAACAAAAAGAAATGGCTTTAGAAATCTAAGTCTACTTGGAAATCACCAAACCTAATGATCTAGGATGAAAAGAAACAAAAAGTTGATCAGAATTTTTGAAAAAAAGAAGTTATGTACTCACCATAACGTTCCATGTTTGCTGTCCATCTCGCCATTCATTCTTACTATTTGGGTTTGGAGCCATTCCTTGGCTCTGACTTGGCCACATACTATAGCTCGAAGTCTTTCACTTGGCTCGTGGCTGAATACCTATCCCATCATGCAGTGTGCGAGTCCCCAGAGCTTGTTTGCTGCTAACCACAGTCATATGTGTACACTAGTCCTATAATAATGGATACTTAAAAGGGAAGAAAGTCAGAGGAGCTCCTTGTCCAAGGAGGAAATTCCTCTAGATTCTCTAGAAGCCCTAGACAGGGGGAAGGTGGGAGGGATCGTAAAAATGAATGGCGAGAAGGACAATAAACATGGAACATTATGGTGAGTACATAACATCTTTATGTTACGTTGTCCTATCTCACCTTCATTCTTACTGGTTGGAACAGCATCCCTAGCACCATATTCCCTGGGTGGCTCATGGGAGTACATTTTTCAGCACAGTGGAACCAAAGGAGGCCCTGTTCCTGGAGGCTAAATTCACTTTGTAATAAGTGATAAAGGTGTGAGGTCTTGCCCAAGTAGTAGCGGCACAAATAGTGTACATTGATAGTCTAGCTAGATAAGCAGATGATGTTGTCATAGCCCTAGTAGAGTAACCTTTGACTTTGAATGGTAGTTGTCTGTTATTAGAACTGTAAATAAAGGTAATACAATTTGAGAGCCAGTTAGTGTGTGAGACTTTAGAGACTGGCATGCCTTTTCTAACTTCTGAGAAAGAAACAAACAATTGATCAGACTTCCTGAAATCTTCGGTTCTATGTAAACAAAAGCCAAGTTGCCTATGCACATCTAACTGATGTAGCTTGTATTCTGCCTTGTTGCCATGATTAGGGAAAAACAATGGCAGCTCAATAGATTGATTTAAGTTATTTTGTGAACACACCTTAGGTAAAAATGATGGGTTTGTCCTGAGAGATACTCTATCCTTATGGAAGATGAAATAAGGAGGTCTGATTGATAAAGCTTGCAATTCCGAAACTCTTCTTGCAGAAGTAATAGCTACTAAGAAAATTGTTTTCCAAGACAGAGATTTAAGGTCACAAGTTGATGAGGGTTCAAATGGGGGTAAGATCAGATATGTTAAAACAAAATTCAAGTCCCATGGCAAGAGTGGTTCTTTAATGGGGGGATCTTAATAACCAGGTACCTTTTAAGAACGTTTTACATAATCTGTGTGACATCAAGTTCGAAGTTCCATCACCTATATGAAAATTTGAGATTGCAGCTAATTGCACCTTGATAGTAGCTGCCACTAAACCTTGTTGAAAAAGCTCAGATAGGAACTCAAGAATAGAAGTGACCGGGGCAGAAAAGGGGGGGTCAATGTTTTTACTCTTGTGCCCAGTGTGAGAACCTTTTCCATTTACTAGAATATAGCTTCCTTGCAGTAGCCTTGTGTGAGGATACCAAGATGTGTTTAACTACTGGCTTAAAATTGTGAAGCCTGACTAAGTTGGGACCTGGAGCAGCCATGCTGTCAAACTGAGGGTTTGGCGGGAGGGGTAGGGTGTTCCCGACATATGAGTCAGAAGGTCTGGAACTGGAGCCAGAGTCCACGGTTCCTCCTGAAGATGAGGCCAGAGGAAGGGAAACCAAATCTGACAAGGCCAGTATGGAGCGATGAGAATTGTCCTGCTTCCCAAAGAGTAGGCTTTTTGAATGACTTTGGGTATTAGGGGAAATGCATAAAGTAGTCTCGAGGGCCAATCATGGACAAGTGCATCCCTTGGTGACTTCCCCGGAGGAGGGATTAGGCCAAAGTAGCTGCTGCATTTGGCATTCATGGGAGTGGCAAAACAGTTGCAGCAAGGCTGGCCCCATTTATGGAATATCCTTTCCACTATCTCTTTCTTTAGGGACCACTCTTGAGGCATCAATATTGCTCTGTTCAGCCTGTCCGCTATCACACTGGACTTTCCCAGGATGTGTGTTCCTATCAAAAAGCATTGGGAAGAGACTGCCCATTGCCATACTCTGAGAGCCTCTCAGCAAAGGGGGTAAGACGAGGTTCCTCCTTGCTTGTTTATGTACTAAACTACCGACATATTGTCTGACTGAATTGTAATTGTCCATAGTGGAAGAGAGTCCTGAAGTGCTTGCAATGCCATGAGCACTGCTCTCATCTCTAGGATGTTGATGTGCAAATGTGTCTCATGTTCTTGCCATGTAACATGGACCGTCCTCCCCAGATAATCCCCCCATCTGGGAGTTGTCCATTGTTATTGTTGCCAGAGGTTGTTGTGGGGTAAAGGGTCAACCTAACGTGACATGACTGGAAAGGAGCCACCATCTTAGATCCTTCTTGCATGACTCTGTAATTCTGATCTGGTGAGACATGGGAAGTTCTTGTAAGGACCACTGAGAAAACAGGATCCACTGACGAATTCTCATGTGCATCCTGGCTAATGGGACTAGGGTTATCATTGCTTGCATTGTTCCTAGAACTTTCAGGACTGTTTTCAATATTATTTTTATCTTTGGCAGAAGATCAGTAATTTGTTGTCTGAGTACAAAAACTCTTTCTGTGGGTAACTTTGGCATCATCGAGATGGTGTCTAATTTTGCTCCTATAAAGGTAATATCCTGACATGCCAGCAAGGCAGATTTCCCTGAGTTTATTGTTAATCCCTAATTGAGAACAAATTTGTAAGGTTTAGTCTCTTGACTGTTGTAGTAGATGCTTGGTGGTGGCAGTCAGGAGCTAGTCGTCTAGGTCCGGAAACACCTGGATTCCTAGCCATCTCAAGAGAGCTGTAACTACTGCCATGCATTTGGTGAACACTGTGGGGGCTGTAGTGAGACCAAAGGGCAGAGCTCAGAATTGGTAATGACTGGCTCCCAGCCAGAAGCAGAAGTGACTCCTTGATGGTCTGTCCATTTTTATGTGGTAATGTGCAGCTTGGAGGTTTGTTGAGCCCGTCCAATCATCTTTCCCTAAAAAGGGAAGAACTTCAGAACTTGGACTTCTTTACGGATTCATTTAGTTTGCTGAGATCCAGTATGAGTCACCAGTCCCCTGTTCTTTTTGGCATTAAAAAGAATCTTGAGTAAGCTCCAAATCCTATTTGGTCTGTGGGGACTTCTTGGATGACTCTTTTGTCTGGCAACTTTTGAATCTCTATAGTTGCTTGTTCCCTTTGACTGGGAGGAATGTGCAGGAACCTTCTGAGTTGTGGGACAGGAAGGCAAAAGGGAATGGAATAACCTCTGGATATTATACTTTGTACCCACTTGTCTCTTGTGATATCTTGCCATGCTTTTGGGTACAAAGATAATCAGAGTAGGACAGATGGGCCTCCTTTCAGGAGCGCTGGAAAGGTCGGCCGCGAAAGGAATCACAGTCACCCTGGTTTTCCGGACCCCCTTTGCCTCATGAACGATGTCTACCATTATTGCCTCCCCCTCTGCCCCTGGAGAAGGCTTCACCTCATGCATCATGAAAACCTCCCTGGGATTTTTTGAGCCACACTTTTCCACCCTTCTGACCCTTAGGATAGGGTCTGGAAGGTATGGAAAAACGTACTCCAATGACAGAGAGAGTTTTTCCTTCTTACTCCCATCTGGGGTGTGTGTCTTTGACTTTTAGTCCAAAGAGTGAGGAACCATCAAAAGGGGCATTGACAAAGGTAGACTTAAAAGGTTCCACAAAGTTACACAAGCGCATCCAGGAGTACCTCCTTAGGGAAACTCCTGCACCCGCTGTCCTGCTCGCTCCATCCGCTGCATAGAAAATCTGCCTCATGGAGGAGTTAACTATGGAATTTAAGGTGGATAGCTGACAGGTCACTTTGTCTGAAACCGCTGTAGCTAGTGAACCTTGAAGGGTATCTCCTAACTCCTTCAGGAGATCTCTTTGCAGTCTAGTGAAGTGCGTAAGGTAGTTCAGCGATCTATGGGTAAAAGTCGCTGACAAGAAAATACGCTTCCCATATCTGTCCATCATTTGAGACTCCTTGTTCTGTGGGTGAACAGATGAGGAAGTTTCAGAGAGTTCCTTCTTGGTGGCTGCTGCCACTACCACAGCATCTACAGGGACGCCTTTAGTAAGAAAGTCTTTGTCTGATGGAGCTGTTATAAATTTATTTGGCCTCCAAGGGACTGGTTCTATTGTGTCTGGTGACTCCCATGCTTTTCTACTAACCAATTTCATTAGCTCATCAAAAGTCGGGAGACACCCAGAAGGCTGAAGGTTGAGATCCAAAGGCCTTCAGGTACACCGTCTCCTCATCAGTAGGGTTGATGGGCTTCCAGCCCCCTCTCTGTTTCAGGATTTCTAAGATATCTGCAAAGGAGATATCTTCAGATGGCGACTGTGGGGACCCTTCTGACTCCGCGAGGTCAGTGTCTGAGGTGATTGACTCATCTGGTGAACCCAGATGCTTCCTCTTGCATGTTTTCTTCCGTGGAGCCTCCTCAGAAGGGTATTTTGTGGAGGTCTCAGGAGAGTGTGACTCACCCAATGGGGCTTCCTGAGGCCCAGAATCTCCGGTGTCCTGAGGATGGGGTGGTGCCAAGACAGATGTCGGTGCCTTAGAGGGATGACTACCAGTACCCTTGTGTAGAGCTGTAGGCGGGGACAGCACACTCCTCATCAGCTCAAAAGCAGGTCCCCCTGGCTCCGAGGATGCCCCCAGTTCCAAAGAAGTAGAAGGAATCCTCGGCTCCAATGAGACTGGCACCAAGCCAGATGTAGGAGCCGAGCTCACCCGTGTCGACCCCCCCCCCCCCCGAAGAGGTAAGCTCGGAACCAAAGAGACTCGGGTCTAAGTGTCTGTCCCAGAACCGACCGGAGAGCTTTGGCTCCTAGACACCCCGGAAGGCACCGAGGGTGTCAGAGCATAGAATGGTTCCGAAATCTCCTGGACAGGTCTCGGGACCGAAGATTCTACAGCAAACGGTACCTGGCACCCCGGCTCTGAAGATCCGGCTTGGCTCGGAGGAGGAATCAACGTGGATGAGAGAGTCTTAATTGACTCCAGAACTGGTTGCATCAGAGCCAAAAGTAATTTAGCCAGCACCAGCGACTTCAGTAGTCTGAGCACCACTCTATCCACATCATCATCCAATAGACTTCTAGAGGACCTGGAGGTAAGGGTAGGTGAGCGAGATCTGTCCAATATGGGGGATCTTAAAGTAGGGGAGACAGGTAATGATTCAGTGGACCAGCTCCGAAAGCTGTGGAGCTGAAGGACTTGACTTGTCCAATTCCAAGATCTTTCTCAGTTCCAAATCCTGTGGAGCTGAAGAGATTAATTTGTCTGAAGACATTTTTGATATTTTCTCTGGTGGTTCTGAATGACCAGATGAGGAAGAAGAAGAAGGTCTCTTGTAAGGTTTGTCGCTTTTTGAAGAAGGGGACTTAGACTTAGAGGAGGTATTCTGACTTTCTAAATCTTCAGAGAATGGAGTTTTCAGTAGCCCTCTGACTATTAATTTATTCTTTCTCTCTTGCAATACTCGTAAACTGAAAGAATGACAGAGGGTACATGACTCCTGAAGGTGAATGGCCCCTAAGCAATAAACACAAATGCTATGACCATCAGTTAAAGACATTTTTTGTGAACATTTTTGACACTTTTTAAAGCCAGATGGCTTTGGTTCCTTCTCTCTACTTTCCTTAGACATTATGAGAAGGAAGCACATAGTACGATACTATAAACTGAAGCACTAACTACAAAAAACACTAAGTTGAAAACACATATAATATGTCAAGCCTAAACAGCACTCTATAAGAATATAAACTCACAGCACATCTATTTAAATATATATACGGACCTAGCACTTTTACTAAAGCAAGAAATATCTAGTTAAAGATAAAATAGCTATGCCCTCTAATTTAAATGGGTACTTGACCCTCTAACTTAAACGAGCCAAGTATTGCTAATAAAGAAAATGCACACACTAAAAAAAAGAACCCACTAAAGATTTATGATAGGACAGAGAAGAAAATAGGCCTGCGACTAAAGATGATGGCCAACCAAGCAGCAATCATGGTAATATATGGTGTAAACAGCACACACAACACCAGAAAGAAAAACTATCTATGTAAATCAGCTATAACTAACTAAGGAACAATAACACCAAAATATACGATAAAAATCCCAAGACAGGGCGCAATGTCACAAACCACAAACACAACGACCACAGCTCACCAGGGCACCAAGGAATCAAGCAAAGATGTGTCGGTGAACATAAATGAGAATTTAATACGAACAATCCACTGACTAAGCGCTTTCGCCAAATGCTGGCATCATCAGAGTCAGTGAAAATACACAACTACTCCTAATTTATACAAATTACTAAAAACAATTAGTTGGTTGATAATTGAAAAATTGAACAAATCAATCAATAAAACCACCAATTAACATCCACCTTAAATGAACATATATAAATAAATTTTCCATAGTACAAAACTTCTTCAAATTGATGCAGCAGCAGTGAATACATAAATACATATAGATAAATTGTCACCATAATATCTAAAATGTTTTAGTGTCAAAGAAACATCTATTTACAACATATTTACAAAGACAAAAACAAAAACAAAAAATAACATGTATATATCAATAAAAATTATTAAATTATGTATATATATTTTAATAATAAAAACTTTTTCATTTTAAATGTCTATATAATGTATAGAACATGAACTAAGAACCCCAGTAGTAGACTGCGTGACAGAATAAGTGAGCATTTGCGGTGTTTAAAGAATAAAGATGATCACAATGCCTTGTATTTACACAGTTGCAAATGCAATGAATTCAGAAAATTTATATTTTTTGTGGTTGATAGAGTTCTTCCTGACCAGGGGGGTGACATTAGTAACAAGGTAGCGATCAAAGAGTTGGAATGACAGCTTCGACTGAATGCTACAAAATTTCCTGGTATTAATGACTTTATTTCTATTAAACCAGTGTTGAAATTAAAGTCTGGTTTGGTTTAACACACTGGGGTTCTTAGTTCATGTTCTATACATTATATAGACATTTAAAATGAAAAAGTTTTTATTATTAAAATATATATACATAATTTAATAATTTTTTATTGATATATACATGTTGTTTTTTGTTTTTGTCTTTGTAAATATGTTGTAAATAGATGTTTCTTTGACACTAAAACATTTTAGATATTATGGTGACAATTTATCTATATGTATTTATGTATTCACTGCTGCTGCATCAATTTGAAGTTTTGTACTATGGAAAATTTATTTATATATGTTCATTTAAGGTGGATGTTAATTGGTGGTTTTATTGATTGATTTGTTCAATTTTTCAATTATCAACCAACTAATTGTTTTTAGTAATTTGTATAAATTAGGAGTAGTTGTGTATTTTCACTGACTCTGATGATGCCAGCATTTGGCGAAAGCGCTTAGTCAGTGGATTGTTCGTATTAAATTCTCATTTATGTTCACCGACACGTCTTTGCTTGATTCCTTGGTGCCCTGGTGAGCTGTGGTCGTTGTGTTTGTGGTAAGGAACAATAACAGTTAAGAAAATATGAGATATACAAATTTTCCAAAAACTTAGCCACAGCCAAGATGAAAAGTGGCAAATGAGATCTGGGAAATCACACAGTGCATGATGGGATAGGTGTTCAGCCATGAGCCAAGTGAAAACTTCGAGCTATAGTATGCGGCCGAGTCAGAACCGAGGATCGGCTCTGAACCCAACAGTAAGAATGAAGGCGAGATAGAACAACATAACATCCTTTAGTTTTGTCCAAATAAAACCTTAGTTGTCTATGCACATCCAGAGTGTGCAACACCTCCTCACTAGCAGATTGCTGAGAAGGAGAAAAAGTGGGAAAATTAAAAGACTGATTAAGAGACAACTTATTCACCACCTTTGGCATAAAACAAGTATTGGTACAAAGAGACACTCTGTCCTTCTGAAAAACTAAAAGAAGAAGGAACAGCCATAAGGCCATGAAGTTTTTCCAAGAACAATGCTGTAAGGAAGCTGAAGCTGCAGACTCAAAATGAGCCTGGGTCAATTTCTCCAAAACAAAATTAAGATCCTAGAAAGGAGGAACAGGCTTCCTGGGAGGTATAATATGAAGAATGCCTTTAACAGACTGTTTGGCCTTGAACCTAGAGGCTAAAGGAGGAGCTAAAGGCAGACAAGCAAAAACAGCTAAGAGGTGGGCTTTAATAAAATAATATGCCAACCCAGCATTGAGTAATTCACACAAATAAGAGAAAAAAAATGTGCCTATAGGGAATCAAAAGTCTATCACCCACAGTGACAGCTAAAGAGTACACAGGTGGGAATGAATGAGAAATCCCTTGTCTTGTGTGAGAAGATCCACCCTGTGAGGTAACTTGTGATGATTACCCTTGGCTAAGTGCAGAAAAATGGGAACCAATGTTGTCTGGACCAAAAGGGAGTCACTGGCAAGATTTTGGAAGCATCCTGTTTTATCTTGCACAGGACTTTTGGATGAGAGGAAGGGGAGGGAAGGCATAAAGAAACATCTCCTTCCATGAAATAGTTAGGGCACCCATATTCGAGGCCAGAGGACATGGAGTCCTGGCACAAAACTGCAGAAGCTGCCTGTTCAGAGGGAAGGTAAAGAGATCTACTTGAGGAATACTCCACTGGTGGACAATGTCCAGAAACACATCCCTGTGAAGCATCCACTCATGAAATTGTGTTACGGACCTGCTTAGAGAGTCTGCCACAAAATTCTGACTTGAAGGAATGTACACCACCTGAAGAGTGACTTGATACTGAATCACTAGCTCCCAAACCTGGAGTGCCAACGTGCAAAGAAGACAGGACCCCTCCCTTGTTTGTTGACACACCACATCACTGTGGTGTAGCCTATAAAAAGACTTGGGGCCCTGGAGAAAACAGAGGATGGAAAGGAGTTACGGCCAACAGAAGAGCTTTCATCTCCTTGATATTGATGTGCTCCTTCTGTTGCTGAGGAGACCAAAGGCCTTACACCTTTAGGTTTCCAAAGGAAGCCCCCTAACTCCCATCTGAGGCATCTGTGAACAGCTCCCAAGAGGGAAGCGGGGGAAAAAAGGGAAGCCCTGGATTCAAAGTCATTTAGTGAATCTACCACTGAAATTCAACTTGAGACAAGAAAGAAGAAGAATTGGAAACTTTAGAGGATGAGAATGCTGAAGACAATTGACTTTAGATACCGCTGAAGCTTTCTCATGTGCAGTCTGGCAAAAAGAAGCATGGGGATGGTGGATTTTATGAATCCCGGAGCCCTCAGAAATTCCCTGGCTGAAATCAAAGCAAGAGGAATAAAGGACTGAAAAAAAGAAATCAGAGTCAAAGCCTTGGGAGGAGGCAAGGATGCTAGCATAGGTACAGTCTGGATCCTGCATCCCAGAAAAATATGATACAATGACAGGGACAGGAAGGACTTTTGAAAATTTACAGTGAAGCCTAGGCTTTGCAACAGATCAATGACCCACTGAAAGTGATGTAAAAGAATTTCTGGAGAGGAGGCCTGAATAAGCAGGTCATGGAAAGACCTAAATGCCTTTGAGCCTTCAAAAAACAGTCACAGGAGAATACTCTTGGGGCAGTAGAGAGGCCAAATGACAAAGCAGAGAACTGAAAATGTCAGAAAGCAACAGCGAAATATAAAAACATCCTGCTAGGGGGAGAAAAGAGATATGGAGGTAAGCATCCTTGAGATCCAGAGAAACCATAAAAGCTTGAGGAAGCAGTACAGGGAACAAAGTCTAAACGGATAACATTCAAAAGGAAGGAACCTTCAGAAATGTATTCAGGTGAGAAAGATCCAGAATGGGTCTCCAAGTGCCTTCTTTCCTGGGGATCAAGAACATTCTAGAATAAAACCTCTTCCCCTGTTGAGCAGCTGGAACCACTTGAATAGTTCCTTGTGTCTAAAGACCCTGAAGCACCTCTGGAAAAACCCTTAACGGGTCTTGAGGTGGCTGAGAAATGCCCATGAAGAGGGTAAGAGATTTCTAAACCATGAAATACCCTTGGCAAATGATGGAAAGAACCCAGGAATCCTAAGCTATGCTTAAACAGACAGGAAGAGACAGAGAAAAACATTGTGAAAGAGGAAAGTGGCTGGGAAGAATCAGGTAGTCAGACAGTACCTAGTTTATCAGGAAAGGAAGCCTTCTGAGCAGGAGAAGTCTGTGTAGACTTAGTGGGAGGAGCTCTCCTACCACCCTTCTAGCCTTTAGGAGGATGATGAGACTGCCTTCTATCAAAATCCGGCTTACTGGGATAGTTTCTCTGAAACTTTGTAACAGGGGAAACAAAAATATGTTTCAGGTCCTGTAACTCCTTGCCTTTTTCCCGCAGTGACTTGAACACATCAGCGGCAGCAGCACCAAACAAACATTTGTTGTCCAGAGGAGCATCCATTAACTTAACAAGGCGCATCAATCAACTTAGCCTTAATATCATCAGGCAGAGGTGGAAGCTGTGTCCCAGAGTATCTCCTCAACGCAAAACCAGAAGCAGCAGCACTAGAAGAAGCATCTGCTGCATCATAGCTACATCTAATGGAATGGCAAGCTACCTGGGAAGAAGCCCCTAACAAAGACAAGGCATAAGTCTTTCGCTCAGAATAAGGAAGTTCAAAAATAACCTGGCAAGTCTGAGAAAGGACAGCCAAAATATCTGCACATATGAGAAGTCGCGGTGGTGCAGCAGTAGCGTTGTCGCCTCACAGCAAGAGGTTCTCCCATTCGATTCTTGGCTGGAGCACCTTCTGTGTGGAGTCTGCATGTCCTCCCCGTGGTCGAGTGGCATTCGAAAGGGCATGCCTTCGTTGAACGTTGGGCATCGGGCTGACACCTCGGCACCATAAAAATCGACTGCCAATCATTAGCGGACCAGAGTTCTGCTGTGGCAACCCCTAACCTGGGAAAATCTGAAAGAAAAACAACAACAACAACATGAGTCTGATCATTAACAGCCCAAAAGGCTAGGGTGGCTGAAGTATAAACCTATTTACCCAGCATTTCCATAGTCCTGCTGTCCTTATCAGAAGGAAGAAGCTTGGTAGAAGGCAGTAATTTAGAAGGCTTGTCAGATGCCACAGAGAACACCGAAGGGTCAGCAGATGGAGTATTTGCAATAATCAGGCACTTTATAAAACCAATCCGTTTTTTTTAGGAGCAGGGGGCTGACAGTCTGGGGTCTGAGACATAGAAGAAAAGGCATCCAATAAAGCAGTTAAAACAGGAGGAACAGCAGAGGGTCTAGGAGACTCCATATGAAGGAGCTCATAATATCTCCTCTGCACTCCAGATACGTGGGAACAATCCTTTTTCAAAGAATTCCATCATCCTGGCAATGGTATCCCCAAAGGAAAGCTCCTCAAAGGCGATTCATGGCTAGCCGACTCCTCTTCCTCAGAACCATAATCAATAAGGGAAGGAATCTGGGTAGAATAGGCTAGGGATTCCTCATCAGAATCCTCTTCTTCCTCAGAGGAATCCTGATCCCTAGATCTCTTGAGGGGGGAGATGATGACCAAAAAGGAGCCAGGAGAGAGACCCACTGAGGAGGCTTCAAGGCCATCAGATCATTGAAATAACCCTGTGCAAAATTCTGCCATTCATTTTGAGGGTCCTTAGGAGAAGAAGAAATATGTTTTGTCTTTTGCTTCTTTTTTAAAGGGACGTCCACCTTATGAAATATAGAAGGCTCTGACATCAGTCTAAATTCAATAATTATAGTTGGAACTTCCTCCCTCGCCTGTATCTGAGGAACCTCCTAGGACCTTTGGTACTAATCAGCTGCGGTTCCCCCTGAACACCTGAAATAGACATCAGCAAGGCCTCCAAGGACATGTGAGAAGCTAAATCTATGCCAGCCTCCGAACTGGTTGCAGCAGAGTAATCCAACCCAGGAAACAGACAATCCTCTGGGCTTTCACCAGCCTCGAGAGAAACATCTAGTGCAGGAGGCACAGATGAAGAATCTGATCTGACTTTTTTGGCCATCTTCAAAGATGGCTGACTCTCAGGCCAGGAAGTACCTTCCATAGTGTCTTTTGGTAAAAGCTTTAAATGCTGGTTTTCAAGACAGATGGGGAATCTGTCTCCCACAGTGACAATTACCCTTTCTGGATGACACAAAACCCCACAACAACACAAATGCTAAAAGCAAAAAAGAATAAGCAAAAAAACCCAATGGGGCATTTATCTGAATGGCTAGGTAAAGCAGCAATGACTCGCACTATCAGACCAATGCTCAAAGATGGCTTTCAGACTGGTGGCAAAGAAATTCAGAGGATGATGCATCCAGACATCACCTTTATGCCTATATCTTGTGCAGGGAGCATATGGGTGATGTACTATGTACTGTTAACTCATGCACTCAAGTCACTCCACAACAAGTACAAATATGACTCTGTCATTGTCCATGTTGGAGTGAATGACTTGAGACGTACCTCCCTGGACTGCATGAAAAGAGACATGGAAGAGCTCTTGGATCATGTGGCCCAGGCAGGCATGACCCTAGCCCTGAGTAGCATCCTGCCTTCACCCAGAATGATACCACAATATAAGGACAAAATGATTGACTTCAACAATTGGCTAAGCTTCTGGTGTTATTCAAAGGGGATCCAGTATCTGTCTTCCTGGGATGACATGATCGACAGACCATGATAATTTGCCAGAGATGGTCTGCACCTGTTGCCCCTGGGATTCAGGTTACTGGCAAAGGCTCTTGCCACCCCTATAGTGCCTTTTTTAGGCAAAGTTCAAAGGACAAAACCACCACTGTAACAGGTACAAGCATGCAAAATCTGAAGGTAATGCTACTCAATGCTAGAAGTCTAAACCTCAAAATGCACTCTCTCGAGGCACTCCTAAAAATGGAGAACATCGATATCTGTGCAGTAACTGAGACCTGGTTCAAGGCTCCAGACAGCACCCCTGCAATACCAGGCTACAACTCTTACCATACTTTTTGTCCACCAAACCAGGATCGAAACACTAAAGGTGGAGGAGTGTCCACATTCACCAAGGATATTCACACCACCAGGTTAGTTGCCCATCACAATGCGTCTGAAATTCTCCAGGTGCAATTAACACTAGGTAAGACTGCAATCCAAATTGTAGCTTGCTACAGATCCCCCACCATGCCCCAAGATTCTCACTACACCTTTCTAAACATACTGGAACATATTAATATACAACCAAACACCCTAATACTGGGTGATTTCAATCACCCTGCCATTAACTGGGAAAACTACTCATGTACCAACACCTTTGCCCAACGGTTCTTGGAACTCATAAATTCCAATGCCCTGGATCAACTAATCCATAGCCCCACCAGGAGTTCCAATATCCTAGACCTGGTCATTACCAACATGGGAAATCAATGCTCCACACCTATGGTCACCCGCTCGTTGGTCAGGTCAGACCATAAGCTAATCACCCTTAACATCCACATCCTACCCCCACTCTCCAGTAAGGAAACCTCCATAAAAAACTTCTCCAAAGCCAACTTCATGCTACTCAAGTCAGAAGTTACAAACTTCATGACACCCATGCAGACGGGAACTGAAAGTTCAACTGCTGAGTCCTACACTAAGGCACTGTATGAGCACATCCACTCATGCATGAATCGTGCCATCCCAAATAGAACCAAGATGCTCTCCTCCAAAAAAAGGAAGACAATCTGGTGGTCCCCTGCCATAAACAAACTTTACAACAAAAGGAAGAAACTGTTGCAGAAAAGAGGAAAATCCCAGGATGCAAAAAACTCCCTTACCAGCCTCAGTAAGAAGCTGAGATCCCTCATAAAATCCTCCAAGACTAGTTATGAAAATAAAATTGCCAAAGATTCCAAAGACAACCACAAGGCATTCTATAACTATGTCAAGAATCTAAATGGCAATGCTCAGATCTGCTCTGAGCTACAACAGAATGGCATTAAATATAGTGATCCCAAGGATATTGCCAATATCCTGGCAGATCAGTTCAGTGCCAACTTCACCCCCTTCTCACCCCTCTAAATAGCCCATCTCAGTACTGGAAGATTGCCAAATTCCGGTAATAACGGCCACACAGGTAAAAAACGCACTCTCCAAAGCTAAGAATACAGCATCCATGGGACCAGATGACATCCCGGGCTGTGTACTACATGAACTACAAAATGAACTGGCACCTCACCTAAGTGTCATGTTTAATCATACCCTCACCTCAGGCTTCATGCCCACTGAGTGGCGCCCAGCTACAGTTATCCCACTCCACAAGGGGGGATCCACCTTGGAAAATGGGAACTACCATCCCATCAGTCTGATGAGCCTGATCTGCAAGGCCATGGAACGTATTATCATGGAACTTATAAACAAAGACATTGGCAACTTTAAAACACTGGACCCCACCCAGTTTGGGTTCGTGAAGGGCCGATCTTGTCTCCTGAACCTGATTGACTTCTTCGAATCAGTCTCCAGAGCTGTGGATGAGGGTAAGGCAGTCCACACAGCCTATCTGGACCTCGCCAAGGCCGTTGACACCATCCCCCACTCTGGAATCATAGATAAACTTACTAAGCTGGGCATTAATCATTACGTCACTTGATGGGTTGCCAACTGGCTTACTGACAGAACCCACACTGTAAAAGTGGCTGACTCCAAATCCAGCTCCAGACAAGTGACAAGTGGAGTACCTCAGGGTTCAGTCCTGGGACCTCTCTTGTTTGGCATCTACTTCTCTGAAGTACAGGCCAACACTAAGGGACTCTGGCTAACAAAGTTCGCAGATGACTGCAAACTGGGAGCCATTATTGAATCCCTAATGAATCCCTAAATTATGTCGATACTCTACAAAAGGGCCTTATAGAAATAGATGCTTGGTGCCAGAGCCATGGGCTCAAGTACAATGCCAAGAAATGTATAGTTATCCCTTTTGGGAAAAACCATGTACCCGTGAATTACCACATAGGTGGCAGTACACTAAACACCGAAAGTGTGATAAGAGACTTAGGGACACAGGTGGACAGTGGTCTCACCTTCAATAACCACATCGCCAGAACAGTCAGGAAATCCTTCTATGTGGCACACCTCATCACTAAGGGCTTTTCATCAAGAAAAAAGGAGGTCTTTTTCCCACTGTACTCATCCCTCATTAGACCCATTATAGAATACAACGCCCCATTTGGTATGTACCTCTCAAGACATCGGCAACAACTGGAAAGGCCGCAGAAATACCTCACTAAAAGAATCACGGGCCAAAGCAGATGCCCTATGCTGACCGCCTTAAAAAACTCCAGCTATGTTCTCTCGCATATCGTCTACTCCGAGGCTATCTCTGCTTAACATACAAGGCCATGTCAAACCCAGAGCTGTTGGACATGCTACACTTAAAGAAATCCCAATCCCTCAGAGCCACACGCCCCAGGGATCTAAAACTTGTTATCACAATAAACAAAACATGCTGGAGGGATAAGTTCCTGACCCAGAGACTCCCCAGACTCTGGAATAGACTGCCCATACATGTCAAGCAGAGCACCTCTTTGGTCCTCTTCAAAAGGAACCTTGATGACTGGATGGTGGAAAGGAAATTCACCCCAGGGATCGCGTCAGTCGCCCTGCTAGACAGGGGTCCAGGGAAGTAAATAGTGTGGGAAGAAATAGCCAGGGAATTGTTATGGCTAGGCTTGTATAGGCCCTACGGCCGATAGCCTAGTACTAACCTATGAACCTATACTGGCCAGACATCCGGGCACCCTTGGCAGGGGATCCCTCATGTTAAGAATCTTGCAACAGTGAAATGGAAGGACATCATATATTACATTAGGTGAATGCTCTACTTTACAGTTTTGTATCTTAAAGGCCCCCAAGGCATCCCAGTCCCTCTTTTCATGAGCCCAAACAATTCACTGTATTTTTAAAGTCCAAATTATCAGCATAGTGTATTGCTAATTTTGAGACTGCATTCTATGCACTTAACACATCCAATCTAAATAGCAGGACAGTCAACTCTTTATATATGTTCATAGTTAAACATACACACAAAACAATGCTATACAGATTTACATTACAAACATTATTTGTTCCCTTCCATTTACCCACCCTTTCTGATACAACCAAAACAAGTCTGCATTAGCTCATTTCTTACTATAAAGCACATAACCACATCTTACACTCCATACAAACAAGATACAGTTTTAGCATATCATGTCTGCCCCCTGAAAATAGATTATATTTAGTAGGACTACCCTGGTCAACAAAAGTAAATAAAGTAAATGTTCTTTCGGCTATTCCCGGTTAGGGGTCGCCACAGCAGAACTCCGGTCTGCTAATGATTGGCAGTAGATTTTTATGGTGCCGAGGTGCCAGCTCGACGCCCAACCTTCAATGAAGGTATGCCCATTCACCCATAACTTTCGAACGCTACTCGACCATGGGGAGGACATGCAGACTCCACACAGAAGGCGCTCCAGCCCATAATCGAACGGGAGAACCTCTTACTGTGTGGCGACAACGCTACCGCTGCACCACCGCGGCTTCAAAAATAAATAAAGTAAATAAATAATACAAATGGTTGCACTTGAGGAAAAAATTACCCACTTAGGTTCCTTAAGCCTTATAATTGGATTCATAGCCTGGGTCATGACTGAAAAGGGTCTGTTGACAAGTCCACTCAACAAGTTATCAGTGAAATACCTAATTTCAAAGTATCTCTTTCTAGTGGAAAGTTGGTCCCTAATAAGCCTTTCCAAAATTCTCCCATTAGATTAAATGTTTCCACTCAAAGTAATATCCTCAGGAGAATTATTCTCAAACACCAGCCCTGATATTTAGTGTCCAGCAACAAATAGAGATGACTTACAAAAATTATATAACAAGAAAAAAATATAATATTTCCATTTTCCTATGAGAAGAAGCTATAGAAAACTGAGTAAAAATGGTAATAAAATCTGCTCACATTCATACTACATACTTTGGATGGTATCGCAGTGATAAGGTCAGTAGGTGGTAACAAAATGTGTTGCTGGCAAATATACTACATATTTATATTTCAACGGCTTCACAGGGATATGGCCAGGAAAAAAAAAATTAAGGACTGCTGCCAAGGCAAAACATATCATGTAAGATGATACTTCATAATGTCCTGCAGACACAGTGATTTTAGTGATTTTTCCAGTGCTGGCTTTTGTTAAAGTCTGACATGTGATGCATATCACCATCAACAACAGTAATACACCCAAACATCTGATGAATATTGGTATCTCCAATATCAATATATACAAACACCTGATAAGAATCACGGTCTCCAACAGTAATACATACAAACACCTGATGAGTATCACCATCTCCAACAGCAATTGTTGATCACCAAAGAGCCTTTGGTCTGCTCTTCATCTTGGGATTAGTGCTACTGTTTTGCTTATGATAATAGAAGAAGCAAAGGGTCATTGTATCCCAGCATCATTAAACTGTGGTGAGACCAGCACTAGTAGTAGCCAGTTTAGCAGTGTCCTGTACAGATGCAGACATTCTTGAGCTGACATTTTTTTCTGTAAAAGCACCCTTGAAGTTTCACCAATATCTAGTTACACAAAGGGCAACTAGTCTGTGTGGTGACAAGCACTGTTCCCACAATTGCAAACAAGATACATCTGACTTAAGTCTACAGTTACACCACCAACGCTTAATCAATAAAAATAGGCATGTTGCCATGGATATGAACTTTCCCACTACCATCATTATCAGTTTGGTGGATATGAGTATCCTGAGGAAATGAGACATAAGTCTATAGTTACACCACCAACGTTTAATCAATAAAAATAGGCATGTTGCCATGGATATGAACTTTCCCACTACCATCATTACCAGTTTGGTGGATATGAGTATCCTGAGGAAATGAGACATTGCCTTATGTTTACTGACACCCGGCTAATTCTCAAAAAAATTCATAATATACGTGAGAGATGTATTTACACAATGTCACTGAAGACAAAGCTCTCACATAAAAGAACTCCTGATGACAATCAGGTTGTCAGTAGTGCACATGCTGCACCTACCATACACAGTTCAAAGCAGACCCACATATGTTGAGGCACTTAAAACATAATTTTCCTAAATCCCAAAGACTTCCTAGATGAAGCACACATAACAAATGCCCTCAGCAGCCAAAAATGTTTCAGAACAACACCCGCATCAACACATATAGCCACATCTCTCCTTCTAAGCCTATAAGGTAAGCCACCACACAACCCAACATTCTGATCATTGGAGACTCCATTATGAGACATACTGATGTACCTCTCACTAGACTAAAAAAGAAGAAAGTCACAGTCAATTGCTTATTGGGGTCAGGATCCACCATATTATGCAGGCACTCAGATCATTGGACTACAAGTACTAGTATGACTCATTTATAGCCCATGTGGGTGTAAATGACTTGAGGCACCCCTCCCCAGACTAGAGGCTAGCATGACCCTAGCACTGAGCAGCATTCTACCTTCTCCAAAGATGATGCCACAATACAAACAGAAGATGACTGAATTTAATAATTAGCTTAGTTTTTGGTGTCATTCTAAGGGTCTATATTACATAATCGAATGGAAAGAATGTTGAACGGCTTAAATATCGAAACTGCCGTTCATCGATTTGTTTTTTGTGAGATTGCGGTACAGTGAAGATGTGGAATTTTGCCCTTTCCTCACTGTAGTGCGATCTCAGAGTTGGTATTTATAATTAGTGGGGGGGGGGGTTGTGGGGGGGGTGCAGCCCCCCACAAAAGTGATTTCGATGAATGGCAATTTCGACATTTAAGCTGTTCGACATTCATTCCTTTCGATTATATAATATAGACCCCATTCTAAGGGGGTGCAATATTTTCTAACATGGAAAGAAATGGTCAACAGAGCACTCTGCTTTGCCAGGGATGGTATGCACCTCTCTTCTCTAGGCTTTTGAATATTAGTTGAAACATTATCCACGCCCCATAGTGCCTTTTTTTAGGCAACACCAAACTGAAAATGCTTCCAACATACCAAATCAAACCAAAAAAACCTCAGAGATTCCTGGAATTTGTATATACAAACTCCATGGACCAGATTTTTTAATATACCAACCAGGAGCATAAACATACTGGATCTGGTCCTCACTAATATGGGAAAGCACTGCACACCAACAAGTAGTATGTCTTCTATGATGAGGTTAAAACACAAATAGGACTCTTTTGAAGTAAAAAGAAATCCCAAAACCCCAGCTAGACCTTGAATGTTCATAAACAGCTCAAAGGCTAACTTCCTACCATTAAGTGATAACTTGGCAAAATTTGAATCTTCCCAAACCCTGCAAACAGTGCTGCCTACAAGGAACTGTTCACAAAACCCCGCTACAAGCAAGTTAATAGCTACACAGAGGCAGTGATACCCACCAGAAAGAAGTAAAAAATTATCTCAAAAAAAGCCACTCTGGCAGAATCACAACATCAGTAAGCTGTATAACAGAAGGAAGAAAATCATGGCAAGAATTAGGAGGTGTAGCAACCAGCAGAAAAAAAAAGTGCTATCATCAAATAAAATAAACAACTCAGAGGGCAAATAAAGTTTACTAAAGCCAAATTTGAGGTAAATTTGACCTCCCAGGCCAAGGACAACCATACTGCCTTCTTTAGCTATGTCTGCAACCTCAAACGCAATATGCAGTTGTGTGTAGAGCTCATTGTTAATGGAGCCACTTATTCTGAGCCTAAAGCTATAACAAACCTACTGGCAAATAAATAATTCAGCTCTAACTTTATCCCTCTCTGTCCCAAACCTCCACTTAGGAAATACCATTAAATATATCTCCCCCTACCCTCACTAGGGAACAGATCCTCAATGCTCTCTCTAAGGCCAAAAACACTGCATTGATGGGCCCTGAAAATATCCCAGGCTGCCTTCTAAGCAGCATGAAACATAACCTACCAGTCCCTCTGGAATCACTGTTTAACCATAGCCTTCAAACAAGTTTTTTGCCTCATGAATGGAGAACAGCAACCATCATTCCTCTGCAGAAAGGTGAGCCATCTACAGACGCTTAAGTCCAACTAGTCTCATATGCAAAGCCATGGAAAGAATCATGAAAATGATCAATAATGACACAGGACACGTCAAGACACTGTACCAACCCAGTTTGGTTTTGTCTATGCCAGGTCATCCCTACTCAACCTGGTTGACTTCTTTGAGAAGGTCGCCAAATCAATGGACAAAGGCAAAATGATTCACACTGCCTACCATGTCCTGGCCAAGGCATTTAACACAATACCCTACTCTGGCACTGTTGACAAACTCAAGAGCTTACGTATAAACCCTTATACCAGGCTCACAGACAGGATCCAAGAAATTAGAATTGGAGAGTTGCTCACCTCTACAAAGAGGCCAGTCACTAACAGAGTCCCTCAGGGATCAGTCCTGAGACCATTACTTTTGGGCATCTACTACTCTAACATCACAGCCAAGGTCAATGATCCCAGGCTGACAAATTTATAGACAATTGCAAATTAGGAGCAGTCATAGAATCTCCTACTAATGCTAATGTTCTCCAAGAAGGGCTGACACAGGCAAATAACTGGTGTGAAAGCCATGAGCTAAAACTAAATGGCAAGAAATGCATAATAGTATCCTTAGGGAATTCATCCACCCCTTGTAACTATTATATTGACAACACACCCCTAAGAGTTGACCCAGTAGTCAGGGACTTATGGACACATAATAGACAGTAATCTAGCCTTGAACTATCACATGTCTACAGTAGTGAATAAATCATTCTATACTCTGCAACTTATAAACAAAGGTATGGTATCTAGATCCAAGGAAGTCATTTGTTCCACTGTATTCAGCATTCATCAGACCTATCATTGAGTATAATGCCCCTTTCTGATATGTACCTAAACAGGCACATCCAACAAGAGGTTTCTCACTAAAAGAATACATGGTAGAAACAACAAATAATATATCCTATGCATACTGCTTCAAAGCCCTAACCCTGTATTCTGTCTCCTACAGACTATTGAGGGGAGATCTATGTTCGGTATACAAGGGATTGTCAGACCTCATGCTGATGGACCTCCTGCATATCTGCAAAACAAACAGTACACTAATTACCCATTCTAAAGACTTAAACCTTGCCTGTGATATAAATAGGACCTGCTTGAGAGAAAGGTATGTATCCCAGAGACTATCCTTTCTCTGGAACTGGCTCTCCATCCATCTGAAGCAGAGTGCCTCTCTAACCCAATTCAAGTGTAACTTGGACAACTGGATAGGGAACAGGTGCTTCATCCCTGGTTTCTCACCTGTGTCTCTAATGGACACAGACATTCTGTAAATGGTTGTTCTCTCAACACCTTGCTTGTAAATATTTAATCTCCCAAGCATATGCTTAGTCTTACCAAGGGTACTAGAACTTGTCAGAGATTTGGGATGCATGGCTACACTTCAAAATGCCCCAGTGGTTGTTAGCCTAGTACACACCTATGAACCAATACACACAAACACATGATGTACATCACTATACCAGCAGTAATATACACAAACACCTGATGTGCATCACTATCTCCAGCAGTAATATACACAAACACCTGATGTGCATCACTATCTCCAGCAGTAATATACACAAACACCTGATGTGCATCACTATCTCCAGCAGTAATATACACAAACACCTGATGTGCATCACTATCTCCAGCAGTAATGTACACAAACACCTGATGTGCATCACTATCACGAGCAGTAATATACATAAACACCTGATGTGCATCACTATCTCCAGTAGTAATATACACAAACACCTGATGTGCATCACTATCTCCAGTAGTAATGTACACAAACACCTGATGTGCATCACTATCTCCAGCAGTAATATACACAAACACCTGATGTGCATCACTATCTCTAGCAGTAATGTACACAAACACCTGATGTGAATCACTATCACCAGCAGTAATATACACAAACACCTGATGTGCATCACTATCTCCAGTAGTAATGTACACAAACACCTGATGTGCATCACTATCTCTAACACTAATACATGTAAATACCTGATGCATATCACTGCCTCCAACACCAGTACTCAACACCTGAAGTGCCTCACTATCTCAACACTAATATCCCATACCAATTTCTTCATTGCCAAATAAGCCATTTAAATTCCAGTCACCTAGCACACAGTCGGGTTTTTATCCTTTTGTGTTACAGGGCTGCCCTTAAGTCTTAATGTGTATGATACACTGCCGTTTTAAAAGGTATTTGTCTTTAACTAGTAGCATTCAAATTCTGAATGGTGTGATGTTATAAGGCCAGTTTTGAGCAACTGTGGAGAAAAACTGAGCCATTGCTCTAGTAACAACACAGTTTGCCTTATAGCAGTCTCTTTAAACATTAGCCACAGGAGTAACTACAAAAGATTTTTTTCAACAACTGTTTTTCTTATTCAACTATCTGCTATCAGACAATTCTCTCACCTATTTTTCAAATTTATTACCCTAATAAACTATGCAGGAACAGCCTCATATACTTAAACCACATATACAATATTCTTGCAGCAGCGGCTCAGCTTCTTAT